>NC_137003.1:14659009-14689009 GCF_032717465.1 Coenobita brevimanus | reverse complement strand
TGTGAATTTTAGTTTTTTAAAATTATATTTGTTTCATTTGTATTTTATTGTGTCTTATTTATCTGTTTTATTTAATGTGTCACAAGTTGGGTTATCAGTGGTCGAAAACAGTTGGGGCACCGAAGTGATCCTCCTACACGTGGAACTGATTACACCTGTTCAGTCTAGTTAGTAGCAGTTTGTAGCACCTGCTTTGTACGAATAGGTAATTGACACTGGCAGAAACACACAAACACACACTGGCAGTATACGCTGGTGACAGAGTAACATCCCCTTCACATCCAAGACTGCTTCAAGCTCCCTCTGATTTTTTATGTGGAAATTAATTCACTTCGAAATTATAGGAAATCAAACAAACACGTATAATGGCCGCCTCCTCACCCGCCCGATTTCGTTCTACTTTACCTCTCTCTCTTGCTCCTGGGGGATAATTAGAGCGTGCATAGCTAAATTAATTTTGTTTGTTTATTCCTTGATTTTATATATAATTAAAGCCCAGAGTTAGCCAGTTATAGATAAATATTTCCCGATTTTTGGGAATGATGCTGTAGGTGGTGGCGACCATCATCCACGCATTTGATGTAGTGCTGCCTACTTCTTCCTTAGCCTTTATCATTCTATTTCTGTGCCTGCCCTCCTCTCTTCCTATTTCTCCCATCTTTCCTGTCACTTCTTACTGCTTTTCTTTCCTTTACAGGTGGCTTTACATTGAGTGACAAGCCAAATGGTTTGCTGTAAGCCAAGAAACCATTTACAACGCTGGGTGGTAACCATATAACCAAACCATACGTGCTCCCTACGTATCAACATGTGGGTTGGTGGAGGGTTAGTGCCCTTCCCCGTAAAACAACTAACTCAAAGACAAATGGTCACCCCTTACGGGATTATGGCGTCTGGCAATAGATAGATAGATTCTTGCATTGCTTCCAAGCTGTGCATCCGCTTAAGGAATCCTCGTATTGGGCTGCCAATGATACAGGTGGTGTTTTGTATGAACTTAGAAGTTACATCTTGTCGAAACCAGCTGATTACTTCAAAACGGTTGCTGCATAGGCTACATACCTGTACATGCATAGTGGATGTTAAACTAAATTTCAAAACCAGCTTATTGATTGACAACAGTTGGCACATACATACATACATACATACATACATAGAAACATATTGGAAGCTGAACCAAGTGTCAAAACCAGCTGACTACTTCACATTTGTTGGAAGATGACTGCAAACAAGCTATTTGAAATGGGTAATAAGATTTGCAACAATGTGAGTGTCAGCTTGGACTATGATTCAATGGCCGTTGGTTAAGGAACCTCCCTAACACGTTTTCCTAAACATAAAGGATTTATTGTGCTCATTACAGGGTACTGTCGTTCTCCGTGCTACATAAATCATTCTAATGTCGCCATACTCTGCATAGATATCGTACAAAAGGGTACATATCAGCCATATCCAAAAATAAATCATATAGGAAGGCATGTTAGGGACGCTTCCCCAAGTAACGAGAATATGAGCCTATGTGCAGTTACCTAGAGGAAAAAATGGCTGAGTTCCCTGCCTGAGAGTGATGACTGTGTGGATGGCTACCCAGCTTCTTGCTACACTTCACTCTCATGGTGGTACCTCCCAGGGTTCATGATGCATACTGATCACACCCTTCGACAACACCTGCCTAACACTGGCCAACGGGTTCATTAGTAGTAGTTATAGAGGTAGTAGTAGTGGTAGTAGTAATGGTAGTAGTAGTAGTAATATAAGCGCGGTATGTACTGGATTACTCAAAATCTTCACGCAAACATTTGGACTATTTTCCATATACACTATTCTGACAAAGATATTATTAACACACACACACACACACACACACACACGGACGGACGGACAGTTGGATGGATGAACGGATGGCATTTCCTGTGGCTAGGGTTTGAGCAGGATATATTTGACCTCATAGAAAAATTTCAACTGAATTTTTTTCCACTACGAAAATAGTAGCGATACTTCATGATCCCTACGAAAATAGTGAAGATCCACCGTACCCCCTTATTCCCCTGCACTACACCGGCGTGACTGGTACAGTAGAGCAATGATACAAGGCAACCTTGAAGGTGGGTGCATGACAAAGGTGTGTTTACCCTTCTGGGTTCCCCGTTTTCTCTCACGCCACCCAGTGGTCTCTCTCTCTCTCTCTCTCTCTCTCTCTCTTACAACATGGCCGCCGCCTCACTCGGCTCCAAACAAGAGAATCATCCGTTCTGGGGGGTTAATTTCAGTATTTTCTTTCGTCGTGTGTTACTGGTATAAGTATCACCTAAACATTCCTCTAAGGTCATGTTATATTTTTGTACCTCCATTATATATTATTAATATCCTGCTTGAGTAATTGGGTACTGCTTTCAGCAGTGTATATATATATATATATATATATATATATATATATATATATATATATATATATATATATATATATATACAGTATTTGTTAGCTCATCCACTACTTTCGCCAGCCGTATGGACTCCTGTGGCAACATTTAAATTTCAACTGCTTTTCCGATCCCAAAACTGACAGCCTTCAACATCAAATCATTTTTTTTTTTTTTTTGCCCTATTTTTCGTGAGACTTACCTTAGCTCAGGATGGTATTTGTCCACCCATCTGTATTTCCGTGATTATATTCATATAACTAATTTTGACCCGGGAATTTTCTTCTAGGGGAATTAAAGTAATTCAGCGATAATCAGAAAAATAATTAAGTACGAATGAGTCTGAATGCCTTTTTTGTACTATCATTGAGAGTCTTCATCTAAATCGCCTAAAAACACCAAATTAACCTTTTCAGTACTACGACGCTTTGGTTACTAATTATTACACAATTTCAATCGGCTTAAAGGAGTTTTCTTAGAGTAAAAGCATTAATGTAGGCTGCATCTAATATCTCAGATTATGAAAAGTCGCTCCGAAGCTGCGAACGTCGCCTGGCACCATAGCTTCAGTGAGGGCTAAGACACCATCTTTGTGAGGGGTTCAAAAGCTTATTAGCGCAAAGGCTATTTATTATGTTGGTGGCGATGCATACCAGAAAAAAATAAGTACAAATATAGCAAGAAGCGGCGCCGGGCACAGCAAACCCGTCCCGGGCAGTACATTTTAGTGCTGACGTATAAAAACAATAGGATACCTAGTCAAAGATGTCACATCAATTTTGGAGTAAATCGGGTGAAATTTTACGATTTTCTGCCCGTTTGAAATTTAAGGCCCAACTCACCTGACACTGATACCTCTACCGCTAACTGGGGGGTGACTTCCCTGATGTAATGAGGCATGTTACAGGATGCAGATTTGAAAGATGCACATTTGGGTTTTGGTTTCATGTCGATATGACGAATTTGAAAGTTATGGGGAAAAAAAAAAATACGTTTTACATTTGGGGCGCCTGTAGCCTGGGCCTTGGCCCAATTTGGCCCAAAATTTATTTAGGTGATCAGAAGGTCATAGCCCATCATCCCTATAATTTTAGTCAAAATCGCACCTGTAGTTTTCGCGTAAAGTTATTAACAGACAGACAGACAGATAGACAAACAAACAGACAGACAACCCGAGTGAAAACAATACCCGTCCCAGAGTCTCTCCATGGCGGGGACGAGTAATAACTAAAAGCTACCACCCATGTTTTTTTTTTTTAATTTCTAATATTGTGGTAATTATCATCGTAAAGGAGGTGGTAGAAATAAAATTATTTATAATAATCATTAAAATGCATGGCTTACAACGTAGTGCCCCCGAGATGGAAGCAGGGAAGGAATACCATAGTGCTCCCGACAACGAGGCGAGTGGTATACAGCCCAGTGTGCCCAGGAACGTACCGACACCCCCATCCAGACCCCACGGAGTAGCCGCCACCAGTCAAAGGGATACACAGCAACAATGACATATGTCAGCCAGGGCTGTGCGCCCCTATGTCACCCAGCCGTCGTGCCGTCACCATCGTAGGAGAAAGACACAACCTTCAGGGAGTGGGATTGCTGAATCAGCTAGAGGTGGAGTTGCTCTCATAACTCCAGACAGCGCCCCTCAGGAGACGGCCTACTGCCGCTCCGAAGGTGCTGCCCTGGAGACGGCCTACTGCCGCTCCCCTCTCCGGCCGAAGGAGACGGCCTACTGCCACTCCTGCCTTCGTCAGACGGCCAATTGCCACTCCGAAGGTGGTGCCCTTGAGACGGCCTACTGCCGCTCCTCCCTCTGGCAGAAGGAGACGGCCTACTGCCGCTCCTGCCTTCGTCAGATGGCCAATTGCCGCTCCGAAGATGTTGCCCCTGAGACGGCCTACTGCCGCTCCTCCCTCCTGCAGAAGGAGACGGCCTACTGCCACTCCTGCCTTCGCCAGACGGCCCACTGCCGCTCCAAAGGTGCTGCCCCTGAGATGGCCAATTGCTGCTCCTCCCTCCTGAAGCAGGAGACGGCCTACTGCCACTCCGAAGGTGTACAGAGGTGCGCTGACTCCCCAACTCAGGCCACGGTCAATTGCCGGGCCCTGGCATCTGATAGTTGTGCCCCTGGGCAGCCACGGCCAATTGCCGGGTCCCACAGACAAAAGGAGGTATTGAGTGAGTCATCGCCCCGGCAGGAGACAAGAGCCCGGGCCTCCCATACCAGAGCATCCCAGCCAGGCCTCACAGCTTCCCCTGGCCTCCGCTCCCTACACCTGGCTCTGGAGCAGACTCACCTGACGGACCCCAGTGTAAGCCAGTGCCGCAGTCCTCCCCTGTTGGCGCCCCTAGACTCTGGGGACCACAGTCCTCAGCCTCCCCAGACCCTCCCCAGGACCCCTGGGCGTGATCTCCCTACGCCCCCAAGACGGCGTAAGACTCCCACCTCCGGCTGAGACTTACACCAGAGGTTTCTGGAGCTGTTTGGCCCCAGTCCCGAGGGCCACACCCCTGAGCCCAGCCCGGAGACTGCGGGCCCTTTTGCCACCTGTAGCCCCGGATGAGAGAGGACGCTCATACGAGTTGTCCTGTGCCCTCTTGGCACGCCTCCCCTTGGCGGTGCCCTTACCCCAGCAGAATTGACGCCGGCGTGTTTCTCCCCCGTCCCCCATGATGAGTTACTCATGATAAGTATGGTGATGCCCCAATAATAAGTGAAAGTGATTTAGGTTAAGTGTGACGTTGCCCTAGAAAACAGGTTACAGCGATATAGTGACTAAATGTATGTTCAGTAGCAGGGCAAGTGAAATCATGGACAAGTGAGTAAGGATGAGAACAGTGAGTGAATCCCGAGAACTCTGACTCATAAGTGACGCCCTCATAAGAAACCTGTAAGAACTCTTCCCCTGAAGAAGTCTCTGTAGTGAAAGTATACATATGTCCCTTGCTGTCAGAAAACCATAGAAAGTGAGAATAATATCCGTCCCTTTGTATTACCGTAAATACAGTGAATATCCAGTGTTCTGCTATTCCCTCTCTCCCTACAACATCTCCTCCCCATAACTAACGTAATATAAATGAGTGATAGATCAAATGTCAAAACCCTTTTTCTATCCAGTGATACTAAGAGTAAATTAGAAAGACATATCCTTTCCCAATATTACTATAACTCTGTTCCAGCTTCTCAAGAGTCCTTCCCCTCCACCCCCCTTGTGAACTCCCCCTCCCGCGCTCTCACGCGCGCCCATGTTCCCTGTACACCTGTTCACTAGACTTTCTGTATTGGCAATCGTAGTGGTTCAGTCAGTATCCTGCGAGATACTAATATCCTAAGTAAGGTTTTATTTCTGTGTCATTATTCATGTTGTAATATCTGTATTTTGTCCTGTGTCTGGCTGTGGGAATATACGTGTAAAAGGTTATTGCCTAGAGTTTTTATGTCCTGCCTCTCTTTCATTGCACTAAGCTCCGGTCACGAAAGAGGACCCCGCTACACGTTAGGTGTTTTAAGACCGAGGAGTTGGGCCTTTTTCACCTAGCATTACACTGGTGGCCAGCAGTGGTTCTTGACCTGGACGGAGAAAAGAGGTAGTGAGAAATATTTGGCAACATGGCAACTAAACCGCACGTACAATTACCCAGGTTTGACCCTGACCAGTAGGATATACACACATATCTGACGATAATTAAATCCTTACTGGATATTGGCTTTCAGAATGACCAGCAGAAAATTGCAGTCACACTCCCACTATTGGGCAAAGCGGCGGCGAACATAGCACCGAAAATCGTCCCGGAGCTCACCTGGCAGAACTTTACAGAGTTCGTTGTTCATGCCATCACCCCATCATTAGGGAAAGTGGTGGCACTATCGCAACTGGATAGTCTAAAATTTGACAGGAGTCTAAATGATACCCTAACTCTGGCAAGACGCCGAGTCACCACTGCCTACCCGGAGACAGATGAAGAAACCCGGGAACAACTCACGTTTCATACACTCCTCAGGATTCTCCCTGGTTTTATTAAAGAGCATTTCATAATACACGAACCAACGGGAGACCTGGATAAAGATATCAGTTTAATGAGGTGCCTTCTAGCCGTCCATGCCACCCCTCAACGCATCAGCGAAATAAATCAATTCCCCATTGACCTCATCACCGTCAACCCGTGGGAATTTTCTCCGTGCTGCCACAGATGCCCGATCCACGACATCCATAAGCATCTAGAAGCTGCCCAGCGCAGCCAAATGACACGAGGGCGCTTACAAACCTCCTCACCATACGCAAATTCCCCTAAGCCTAAGGGGAAGGAAATACAAAAAAGGAAACACAAAAAGCCCCCCCCCACTGCCCCCGCACCCCACTGTAATGGAGGGGGCCACCTCACATCTCCCCCAGTCTACGACAGGGGGGAACGTTATCTTTCCTTTTCCTCCCCTCTCACTATCTCTTCTGTTCTACCTTCCCTTATTCCTGCCCCTAGTTCCAACCTTCCCACCCCACACACCACTATATCCCCTCAACACAAAACCTGCCTCCCTCTTCACAGGCCTCCTAGGACCCTTCCCTCATCTTCCCCTAACCTACATCCTAAAACCACCTCCCCCTGTCTACTGCCTTCCACCTACCACCCCGCACCACCCACCACCATCACTTCACCACCGCTCGCTTTCCTCGCCCACATGGTTAACTCATTCACCTTCCCTATCACACCCTCCTCCTCATCCCCACCCACCTTTTTTTCCTCGCTCACCTCCCCTACCCCACCTTCAACTTCACCATCCCCATGGACCACCACCTTGTCCCCAATAACCTCCCCAGATGCCTCGCCGCCCACCACACCCCACACTCCACCACCCATCACTCTCACGAGCTCAGCCCCCTGCTACCACCTGCACCGCCCCATCCCTGAACATTCAGACAACCCTGCGAGGCTGCATCTCCCCACCACCACCGGCTCCCTCTCCCCCTACACCTCACCCCACCTTTCCTCACCTCCGACAACACACACCGCCTGCCACATCCCACTCCACAGCCCCTGCCAAGCCACCACGGTTCCAGCACCGCACACCGTCCGCCATCACCCCCACACCCGCACCATCCCCTAGCTTCGCACCCACCGCCCACCCCACACCACTAGCACAGAACCCTGCTACCACCCAAACCACCCCACCACCAAACACCGGGATGGCGCCACAAGATCGCACTCCCTCCTCGCCACCTACACTCCAAGCCAACTCTCCTGCCACCTCACCACTGCTACCGACCCCACACCCCCAACCTCCCCCTGCTCCCGCACCGCCTGTCACTTCCACATACGAGTGCTATGTTTCCTCCTCGCCATCCCCCTCCACCACCCCTACCACCTCAGCCTCCCCCGCCGCCACCACCTCCTGCACCTCACCTGACATCTCACCCACCACACCAACCTCCCCTCGCTCACCCTCACCCCTTCCCTCCGCAGCCTCACCCTTTCCACCCGAGCCCATGTGCCCTGACCACCCCGCCACCCCCACAGGACAACCCACTACCACCGCCCTCTCCCCTCCAAACCAACGTACGCCCATTCCGACGATCTCACCCTCCACCACGCCCCCAACACGCGCAACAGCCCATGCTAACCAACCCCGCCCACCCCTCATGCCCACTTCCCCACCCACACCCACCCTCAGAACCACCACCACCCCCTCCGGCCGACTCTCACGGCCACCTGCCCGATACACCCATACCCCTACACCTCCTAGCTCCCCCCAACTTCACACCATTATGATACATCAGGCCCAAATCCCCTCCACCTGTACTCCCCAGGGACTCAACGCCGCATTACCACGGCACAAAACCCGGCCCCTGCCCTCAGTGCCCAGCATTCAGCTTCCGACCAAACCGACAGCCACACCAAACAAGATGAGAGTAAGACGGACTGTATGGGCGCCTACCCATAGCAGGAATCAAAGACTCCATGGACCACATCACCTGCTAACCCTCCAATCCACCACCACCACCTCCACACTCTTCTTCACATGTGACACGGAGCAGGAGGAAAACCCCAACACCACCGCCTGGCAAGCCATGTTGCAACACCTCCAGCCTGAGTACACAACCCAGGACACGCAAGCATACCACCTCCAGCCACGGGGACGTGACTTTTCACAGGGGTAGAGTGGTAAAATGCGTGGCTTACAATGTAGTGCCCCCGAGATGGAAGCAGGGGAGGAATACCATAGTGCCCCCGACAACGAGGCAAGTGATATACAGCCCAGTGAGCCCGGGAACATACCGACACCCCCACCCGGACCCCACGGAGTAGCCGCCACCAGTCGAAGGGATACACAGCAACAACGACATATGTCAGCCAGGGCCGTGCTCCCCTATGTCACCCAGCCGTCGCGCCGTCACCATCGTAGGAGAAAGACACTACCTTCAGGGAGTGGGATTGCTGAATCAGCTAGGGGTGGAGTTGCCCTCATAACTCCAGACAGCGCCCCTCAGGAGATGGACTACTGCCGCTCCTGCCTTCGCCAGACGGCCTACTGCTGCTCCGAAGGTGCTGCCCTGGAGACGGCCTACTGCTGCTCCCCTCTCCGGCCGAAGGAGACGGCCTACTTCCGCTCCCGCCTTCGTCAGACAGCCAATTGCCGCTCCAAAGGTGGTGCCCTTGAGATGGCCTACTGCCACTCCTCCCTCCGGCAGAAGGAGACGGCCTACTGCCGCTCCTGCCTTCGTCAGACGGCCAATTGCCGCTCCGAAGATGTTGCCCCTGAGACGGCCTACTGCCGCTCCTCCCTCCTGCAGGAGACGGCCTACTGCCGCTCCCGCCTTCACCAGACGGTCCACTGCCGCTCCAAAGGTGCTGCCCCTGAGATGGCCAATTGCTGCTCCTCCCTCCTGAAGCAGGAGATGGCCTACTGCCGCTCCCGCTTTCGTCAGACGGCCTACTGCAGCTCCGAAGGTGTACAGAGGTGCGCTGACACCCCCACTCAGGCCACGGCCAATTGCCGGGCCCTGGCATCTGATAGTCGTGCCCCTGGGCGGCCACGGCCAATTGCCGGGCCTCACAGACAAAAGGAGGTATTGAGTGAGTCATCGCCCCGGCAGGAGACAAGAGCCCGGGCTTCCCGTACCAGAGCATCCCAGCCAGGCCTCACAGCCTCCCCTGGCCTCCGCTCCCTACACCTGGCTCTGGAGCAGACTCACCTGACGGACCCCAGTGTAAGCCAGTGCCGCAGTCCTCCCCTGTTGGCGCCCCTAGACTCTGGGGACCGCAGTCCTCAGCCTCCCCAGACCCTCCCCAGGACCCCCGGACATGATCTCCCTACGCCCCCAAGACGGCGTAAAACTCCCACCTCCGGCTGAGACTTACACCAGAGGTTTCTGGAGCTGTTCGGCCCCAGTCCTGAGGTCCACACCCCTGAGCCCAGCCCGGAGACTGCGGGCCCTTTCGCCACCTGTAGCCCCGGACGCGAGAGGACGCCACTACGAGTTGTCCCGTGCCCTCTTGGCACGCCTCCCCTTGGCGGTGCCCTTACCCCAGCAGAATTGACGCCGGCGTGTTTCTCCCCCGTCCCCCATGATGGTGTCATGATAAGTATGGTGATGCCCCAATAATAAGTGAAAGTGATTTAGGTTAAGTGTGACGTTGCCCTAGAAAACAGGTTACAGTGATATAGTGACTAAATGTATGTTCAGTAGCAGGGCGAGTGAAATCATGGACAAGTGAGTAAGGATGAGAACAGTGAGTGAATCCCGAGAACTCTGACTCATAAGTGACGCCCTCATAAGAAACCTGTAAGAACTCTTCCCCTGAAGAAGTCTCTGTAGTGAAAGTATACATATGTCCCTTGCTGTCAGAAAACCATAGAAAGTGAGAATAATATCCGTCCCTTTGTATTACCGTAAATACAGTGAATATCCAGTGTTCTGCTATTCCCTCTCTCCCTACAACATCTCCTCCCCATAACCAACGTAATATAAATGAGTGATAGATCAAATGTCAAAACCCTTTTTCTATCCAGTGATACTAAGAGTAAATTAGAAAGACATATCCTTTCCCAATATTACTATAACTCTGTTCCAGCTTGTCGAGTCCTTCCCCTCCACCCCCCGTGTGAACTCCCCCTCCCGCGCTCTCACGCGCGCCCATGTTCCCTGTACACCTGTTCACTAGACTTTCTGTATTGGCAATCGTAGTGGTTAAGTCAGTATCCTGCGAGATACTAATATCCTAAGTAAGGTTTTATTTCTGTGTCACTATTCATGTTGTAATATCTGTATTTTGTCCTGTGTCTGGCTGTGGGAATATACGTGTAAAAGGTTATTGCCTAGAGTTTTTATGTCCTGCCTCTCTTTCATTGCACTAAGCTCCGGTCACGAAAGAGGACCCCGCTACACGTTAGGTGTTTTAAGACCGAGGAGTTGGGCCTTTTTCACCTAGCATTACAATAATAATAATAATAATAATAATAATAATTATTATTATTATTATTATTATTATTATTATTACCTCAATATCTATGATTATTATTGCCTTAATTACCCGTCCACGTTATTGTTTTCACTCGGTTTGTCTGTTTGTTTGTTTGCTTGTCTATCTGTCTGTTTGACAGCCAATTAACAAATTTACACGAAAACTACTGGTGAGATTTTTAACTAAAATCACAGGGATGATTTGTTATGACCTTCTGATCACCTGATTAAATTTGGGCCAAAGTGGGCCAAGGCCCAGGCTGTAGGCCCAAAGAATGTAGAAAAAAAAAAAGACGGGAAAAATCGTTTTTTCGTCATAACTCCTTTCAAATTCGTCATATCGACATGAAACTAAAACCTAAAGTTGCATCTTTCAAATCTGCATACTATAACATGCCTCACTGCGTCAGGGAGGTCACCCACCAGTTAGCGGTAAAGGGGTCGATATCAGGTGGGTTGGGCCTAAAATTTCAAATGGGCATAAAATCGTCAGTTTTCACCCGATTTACTCCAAATTTGATATGTGATGTCTGACTAGATATCCTGTTGTGTTTATACGTCAACACTAAAATGATTGACGGGGTCGGGTTTGCTGTGCCTTGTCACTGCTTCTTGTTTCAGTTTGCATTTTTTAACCACTGTCCATCCGAATAACTATTACGAAATTTCAAGCTGTAAGAAAAATCTGTGCAGTTACTTAATACGGATATGTCTGTGCAAATATTCAAGAATCACTGCTCGTTAGATTTGCTCAAACAAGTATATTCATTACTAAAAATATTTTCTCAGCTTCTCCTGAGTGAAAAATGCAGTAGATTTTGAAAGCGGCTCTTAAAACTGGCATTACTTTTTAACTCTATTCATTTAAATTCCATTCTTATTTTGTAATGAGTGTGTGTGTGTGTGTGTGTGTGTGTGTGTGTGTGTGTGTGTGTGTGTGTGTGTGTTTACATTTCAACATAATTTTTATTTTAATGTTTAATTTTATGACAATAATTATAAAAAGGATGAAGCAACCTCAATCGTCAGGTTTTTGTTTAATTTCAGTATTTACATGTTTCGTAATGAATGCAGTTGTCTACTTTCTTCTCCATTTCTGAATACCGTATTATAATTCGGTACGCAACGGCCAGATATGTGATAATTTGGGTACCGAGATTGGAAAAAAGGGAGTGACGATGCTGGCATCAGCTTTCTAAGCCACTCTTGTCCGAGGCGTCTCTCTTAAATTGCTAATGATAATCGTTTGGATAAAGAAATAATAGAGAGAAGACGTTTTGGGTCCAAATGGTTAAATATAAATTATGTGTAACCCGTTCAGCACCAGTGGTCACCCAAGTCCAACAAATTCTTCTGGAGGCAGCAAGACGTCTTTGGGGTGAGGGGAAAAAACATGCTACTCTGAACACCAGATATTCACTTTATTACCAGTAAGTTTAATCCTTTTATGGAATCCCTACGAATGGATGTTATTTAGTACATGACGATCAGCCGAAGCTTACTGAGGTTATCATGCGTAAAACAAAAATAAATTCATAAATATAAAAACAAACAGTCGTGCTTCAGCCATAGGGAATTTATTATGATGATTATTTTTATTATTATTATTATTATTATTATTATTATTTAGGAAACCTCCCTTGTAGTTCAAAGTCCCAGAAAATCTTAATAATATTCTCTATAACCAGCAAAAAATACGATATATAACATCATGTTCCCGTTCTCTGTTTGGCCCATGTATGTGTGTGTGTGTGTGTGTGTGTGTGTGTGTGTGTGTGTGTGTGTGTGTGTGTGTGTGTGTGTGTGTGCTCGAGCGTCACTGTCATCCAACCACACGCAGCCAGAACCGTCAGTCCTTCCTGCTCTAGGTAAAATTCGAGAAAAGTTGGTATACATTTGAAATTAATAAAATATCATGGCTCTTAATGCAGCGGGGGAGAGTGGTGGTGGACTGGAATGGATAAGTAGCGATAATGTCGCAAAGGCATCAATTTCCAGCCACGACTCGCTGTACAGGAGTCGTATTTATAAAGCGTTCCAACTGTACTGGTCTTTTACTTCGCCTAGATATTCGTCCCTTTGCAGCTTAATTCATGTTGCTCATTGGCTGAAAAAAACAATGCAGTGCTCTAGATCTTTTGTCTAGCATTTTTTCGTGACTAGCATTTTATTCTAACGTTAATCAATTGCTATACCTGAGCAGTCAAGATGAAAAGATGATAATTTTAAGTCAAATTAAAAAAAGTTCAGTACATAGGACAATCATATCTCCATAACATTAGGTTATGTTTGCCTATTTTTGTCATAATATTCAGTATTGCTTTGTATCAGTATTAGTGAAGAGAAAGGAATTTTGTATAGAATTTAAGCTTACCAAACTTTATAGATATAATTCCTGCCGTCCCTCCCTCCACGTATCTAACTCCGGCCTCCGTCACTCCAGATGGTAAGTTCTGCTGGTCCACGGCTCGTCCCTCTGCCGTAATGATCGGGCACGTCGATTACTCCAAATATCACCAATTTAGACGTTAGCTCTCCGCCTCGCACCAAAATTCCACAGAAGTTTGGTTGAAAAGTGGAGTGTGTGTTTTTACCGACTTGGAAGGAAAAGAGAGGGTTGGTGTGACAGCGTGAGCCTTACTGAGTAGATGGAGTTTGTATGTGAATGGCTGATAAGTTAAAATTAATGATAAGGATGATAACGATATTCATGGATTTTCACTGACGATACATGAATGAAGGATGAAAATTCAAGTCATGATAAGGACACTAATGTGATATTCATGGATATTCATTGATAATATGGTTTAAATTTATGATAAGGATGATAATGTGATATGGATATTCAATGACGATGTGCGAATGGCGGATAAGATTTCTATTATAAGGATACTAATATGTTAAGGATATTCTCTGAAGATGTGTGATATCTGATAAAATATAAATTTACGATAAGGATAATAGTATGATATGGATATTTACTAAAGATGTGTCATTGGCTCATAAGGTTTAAATTTATATGGATACGTACGACTTTTATGGATATTCATTGAAGATGTGTGAATGTCAGAAAAGATTTAAATATACAGTATGATAAAAGATAATAATATGATAACCTATTCAAGGATATTCACTGCAGATATGTGAATGGCGGGTGATATTCAAATATATGATGGCAACGCTCTGCCCCTACTGGCTGAAGTCGCCTAACAGGAGCAAGAGCATAATAAAACAAATGTGTAATGTCGTGGAATATACCTTAAATTATTTTCTTGGTAAACCGAAACAGTGATACATTCCATTCAACTCATACAGCACACAGGATTATGTATCCGATAGTACACTCACCTATATTACAATGATCCGATTTCTGTAT
This sequence comes from Coenobita brevimanus, assembly GCF_032717465.1. Lineage (NCBI taxonomy): Eukaryota > Metazoa > Arthropoda > Malacostraca > Decapoda > Coenobitidae > Coenobita > Coenobita brevimanus. The sequence continues at coordinate 14,674,751 of NC_137003.1, read as the reverse complement.
GTTTGTTTGTTACCGTAACACAGCAAAAACGGCGCATGTAGCATAAATTTTTGTTAGAGCAAGGTACCGTTAATATGCTCTAACTTGAAGAATAAAACAACTTCCAGTCCAATCGGGCTACCGGTTCCTGAGTTATGACTCATTTTTAAGAAAGGAAGTGACTTGACATCCACCAGAGACCACCGAAGGTTGTCTTTCAGCGAGTTATTAATAGGAAAAAATATCTGACCTAAAACTATTTCGTAATACATGCGGATTTGTTATTATTATTATTATTTTTACTTATTATTATTATTATTATTATCATTATATTTTATTATTATTATTATTATTATTATTATTATTATTATTATTTTTATTATTATTATTAATATTATTATTATTATTATTATTATTAATTATTATTATTTTTGTTATTATTATTATTATTATTATTATTGTTGTTGTTGTTGTTATTATTATTATTATTATTATTATTATTATTTATTATTAATTATTTATTATTATTATTATTATTATTATTATTATCGTTATTGTGGTAGGTGGGGGCGCTCACCATCCACTCACTCAATGTAGTGCTGCTGTTGGATGTCTGCCTTTTTCTCTCCTCCATCCTTCTTTCCTTCCATCCTCTTCTCTCTTCCTTTCCTTCATTCTTTCCTTGTCCTTCTGCCTACGGGTAACTTTACACTCCCTCTTGTGTCTTTCTTTCCTTCATTCTTTCCTCTTCCTTCTGCCTGTGGGTGACTACACTGAGTGACAAGCCAAATGGTTTCCTGTACACCAGGAAACCATTTACTACACTGGGTGGTAACCATATAACCAAATTTTGGCGCCTGGTGGTTTAGTGGGTAATTATTGCGCTCCAATAGGATTGAGCCGGTGAAGGTCTATATCCAAGGGATGGTTGGGGTTGATTGCTCATGTAATGCCACTCAGGGATGAGTGTGGCTGGTCACTCTCGTCTTAAATGTCGGGAGCAACTGCCTAGCCCTGGGCTCCTACGCTCCTCATGGGGCAATGTAGGATTAGATGATGGATGGATGTATTATTATTATTATTATTATTATTATTATTATTATTATTGTTATTATTATTATTATTATTATTATTATTATTATTGTTATTATTATTATTATTATTATTATTATTATTATTATTATGTGTTATTATTATTATTATTTTTATTATTATTATCATCATCATCATCATCATCATCATCATCATATTATTATTATTATTATTATTATTATTATAATTATTACTGCTACTGTTATCATTAACAATATTAATTTTATTCAAACTGTAATTTTTAACTGCCTTTAGTGATTATCTAAGATATGTTGAACTTTTCCTTTAACTTGAATTTGCCAGGATATCGTTATGAGTGGTATTCTTTGATAATATTGGGTAAAATTATACTTCCTTTGTTTCACTCTGTACCGTTCAAAGCTTCAGCCATCTTGCCTCGTTGTTCAGTACCCGGACCGAGATATGCAAATACACAGACAAAATGATGACCAATTCCGTGCCAATACTTAGGCTTGTTATTACCCCCTAAAACGCGGCTGTGTACAGTCGTTCACCCCCGAGTGGCGGGGTTGTATCGCGGTCTGAGTACCTGTAGGAAAATATTCGCCAAAAATCAGAGATTAACCCTAGAACATTATACTTGGTATGGCAGATAGTACTTACATTCAGCTTTCTCCAGAGACAGGTGTTGAGCCTTCGTGGACTACCCAAGGACTTGTGGAGACTTGCAAAGTTGGGTAACCAAATCTTCACTCTCACACCTCCAGCAACCCGGTTTCCCCTCTACCACAGCCTCATTCTGTCACAGTAAACTTTATACTACAACGTAAAGGTAGTTAGGAATCCGTATTTGTACAATAAGCACTGAAAATAAGGCTAAAATCAACGGAGCGTACGGCCGACATGCACTGTGGCGGCGGTCTTCCCGTCACTCAACAAACATTTCCATTTTCACAGCTAAAAACATGTATACTACATTATTTTCAATCATATTACTTCCCAAAAGATCACCACGGCGCGCTTTTTATTCTGCCTTACGTCCGCCACTTTATTTTCGTTCCTGTCGGCCGCTTGCACTGACTGGGAAGAGCTAGAACTCGCCATAATCTCACTTTGAAAGCCTGCAGTAAACTGACGCTAAACAGAGGCAAACCGTGAGAAAAAAAGCTAGTGTTACAACTGGGGAAACAAGAGTTTCCTAGTAGCATAAACTGCTTGTGAGAGGAGATCGCAGATTTACAGTTCTGAGCGCTCAGAGCTCTGCCATGTATCACAGCCAGGCTGGCTGGGCCGTGGTGGGGGGGGGACGGGGGGAAAACGCGATATTTGGCAACAACTGAGGTCAGTAGGACAAAGGTAAAGTATGCTAGTCGTAGCTAGAGGGTGGTGGTACTGATAGACAATACCAGCTGGAGCCTGCTTGCCCGCGGTTATTCAAAATGTACTAAAATCGCAAACGCGACGACCCGCCGTCCTGTCCTTGTGGCCGAGTGTCGCAAACGCGACGATCCACGTTCTAGGGGTACAGGACGACAACGAGACACGGGAAAACTCTGCACTTTCCTTTCGGCATCTTTCATGCTAAATCAAAATGACATGATAGTCCTCTTGCAACTAAAAGGTGGATATGGAGGAAGGTTAAAAGACAAGGAAAAGTTCTGCACTCACATTGTCTTTCCATCGAAAACACATCACAGTTTCGGCACACAATTGATTATATATTTGTTCGTGTATCCGGAACCTGGGTTCCAACACCATTTTATACTATGGGTGGAACACTGCAAACAATGTGGCAGATTACAATTTCAAATGGATGATATTAGGTCAAAAAAGAAAAAAAAAAACATACAATAACTAGCATGTTGCTCTTCAACTCACTGTAATATTTCAGTCTGTTAACAGTTTTCCTATCACTCTGCCTGATCAGCCCAACTTGCTGAGTTTGAGCGACCTTGTGGCAACTTTCTTGTATGCTGAGTCTTATTGATACCGACATTGATTCAGTTAATAAATTTTACTAAGATAGAAAAACGCCATAAGCAGATATAAAACAGTAGAGAAGAAATGTTTGTAATTCGCTTAGGTAAAGAGATCACGGCCCCTTGTCTCGCAGTGGTTACCATTCCCTCTAGCATTTGAATATTTCATTTGCATTATATGTCCACGATATTTATGTCTTCAGTGCCGCAGAGGAATGCCTTCACGTGGTGGCACCGATATGACCGGTGGCTACACTACCTGCCCATACAAAAATCTCAGAGTTCCCTGTTTAACCCCTACACCGCAGGCTTGTTTACCAATGACTTGCGTGTCCCGCAGGGTTATTTGGGCTCCGACAGACTCTCTAAAAATATTTGCCAAAAATCAGTTATTAGTCCTAGAATAATAAAATTACATATGCTTATGGCACATACCTTCAGCTTTCTCCTGGAATGATTGTTGAGCCTTCGTCGTTACCGTAGGACTTGTGGAGACCTCTGAAGTAGGGTAACGAAGTCTCCACTTTACACTTCCCGACAACCCGTAATATGATTACCACAGCCAGATACAAACACTATAAACACTATTCTACAATTTTCAAGTAGTTTGGGATCCATACTAAAAAAAAAAAAAACACTGTGAAAGCAATGGAAATTACGAGCGCGTCTGATCGTCGCACAGGCACTAGTTCGCTCTTGGTACTCTGTCATTTATTATTCATAAAACCCCTCACACTTAATATTTCTATTACTATATAACACTTATATATATCTACAGTCTTTATCCATAAGTTTCCTTCAGTAGTATTAGTTTATTGTCACTGTAGGGATTCAATTTCTTTCAGTAAAATACATAGCATTCACTTTCTCGTCCTGTATACTAGCATTGAGAGTGAATGTCACTTTCATCTTCACTCTCATAACTCATAGCATTCAGACATGCTAGAGTGAAACTTTCACTTTCATTACTCCTAGGGTATATACTCGTATTCTTATAATACTACTCATTTACATTTCTATTTACGTTCTCTATTTTATTTACGTTATTTACATTTCTATTTTATTTACACTGTGTTATGCACTGTCACTTTAAGTAACTTATAAAACTATTTTCCATTGTTCACGTATATTTACATTCATTACTTTCACTTGCTGTTTACACATTATTTACACATTATTTACAATCCCACTTGCACTGTTTTACTCAATAGAAAGATCGTAGTCACTCTTTTATCAATTGTCAGCCCTTTACCTCTTTCCACACGAGGTTTAGTAGGGGGTTAAGGTCACAGGGCCCTTTACATGGGGGTGAAAAAGTCCTTGAAGTCAGCAAGAAGAAACATACATACCCTCACTTCGGAAGATGAGAGTAAATTGATAACGGAGGGCCGGGGTGGAGGCCTACTTAGGGGATATTCAGAGCTACCAATGTTAGCTCTTGAAACAGCTATGTCTAGCACCGAAATGATTGGCAGGAAATCTAGACAATACATTATAAATTAGGTAGTTCCAGGTGAATGTAAATATCACTTAGGCTTCTCCCTTCCCTCCTTACATGTATATTTATTACGAAAATGGATTATACGGCATATTTCAAGGGGAAAAAAACAGCAAAAATTAGCGAACGAGTGCATGTGAGGTGTTGTCAGGTGATAAGTAGCCAATTCCAGGTGTATGGCACTCTCACTTACCTTATTTCTTTCTTGTATATATTATTTGGTATAAGAATAGGACATAGGGCTTATTTCAATGGGTGAAATCAATGAAAAATTCCAGGGAAGATTTACTTAGCGTAGCAAGGCCGGGCAGGCGAGAGGATAGGGTAATGGAGGGGGGGGTAGGGAGGGGAGTCAAGAACGGGGAGAAATGGCTAAATTGTCAACAATGGATGGGAGTACAGATGAGATTAGGAATGCTGACTAGTGTTGGACATTGGCAGTACTGATAGATGATACAAGCCCCCACTTGGAAGCCCGGGTGAATTCAAAATAACACAGAATCACAAAAGCGACGCCCCGTGGTATGATCCATTGCTCCCAAGCGTCACGAAAGTGACGCCCCGCGGTTAAGGGGTTAAACTCCAAAAGAGGAATGGTGGACTGCAAGAGAAGACTAACTTCAGCCTCCAGGTCACTGGGTTCACATCCAGATGAACATGAGTTTTTTTTTTTTTTTATGCTAGGAAGAAGGAACCAAAGGCAATGAGCCCGCAATAAATGTTTCTTCCAAGAGAAAAACACAATACAAGAGAGAGCCAAATTCAGGATCCGATCATTTCGAGATGCCTGGACACACTGCGTTTGAATGACTGGAGATCGTAGGAAGCAGGAAATATAGACAGAGGGAGACAGTTCAAGAGTTGACCTGTTGCATAAATGAAAGACTGGGAGTAACGGTTAACTCTTGCATTAGAGAGTTGGACAGAAAAGGGATGAGAGTTTGCTGCTAGACGGGTGTTATGCACCCATCGTAGAGGTGGAGGAATGCAAGCAGACAGTTCAGAGGTGCAGTGACCATTGATGTAGCGATAGAAAAGAGATAAAGATGCAACAGTGCGGCGAAGAGATAGAGGTTGAAGGGAGCCAGTAAGAGGAGGAGAGTTAATGAGACAAAAAGTCTTTGACTCCACCCTATTGAGAAGAGCTGTATGTGGGGAACCTTCCCATACATGCGAGTTGTACTCCAAAATAGGGGCGGATAAAACCCCTGTATAGAGTCAACAATAGTTTAGGGGTAATGAAGGAGTGGAGTCGGCTTAGCACACCTAATCTCTTGGAAGCAGATTTTACAAGAGATGTAATATGATCTTTCCAAGATAAGTCCCGAGTGAATGAAACCCCAAGCATGTTCAAGGATGATGCAGGATTAAGCTGAATATTATTAAACATTAGTGGGTACACCTGTAGAAGATTTTGTCGGGTTGATAGGTGTAAGAACTGAGTCTCTGATGCATTGAAAACAACAAGATTATTTTTATCCCAGTCAGAGATACGAGCCAAGTCAGACATTAGGTGTGCCATAGCCTTATCCCTTGTTTGTTGAAGTAACTGTTGAGATGGACGGTGCATGAACCGAATGGAAAGGTGAAGAGTGGAGTCATCAGTGTACGAGTGGATAGTTAGATGTACAGCTTAGGTCATTGATGAATAAAAGAAAGAGAGTTGGTGATAGGATAAAGCCCTGAGGAACACCACTGATGATAGTTCAATGAGAAGAACGATGGCCGTCTACAACAGCGGCTATAGAACGATCAGAAGGGAAGCTATAGATGAAGGCACAGATAGAAGGATAGAAATCGTAAGAGGGTAGTTTGGAAATTAAAGTTTTATTCCAAACTTGATCGAAAGCCTTTGAGATGTCAAGTGCAATGGCAAAGCTTTCACCAAAGTCCCAAAAGGAGGATGACCAGGTGTGTGAAAGGTAGGTGAGAAGATCGCAAGTGGAGCGTCCCTGACGGAACCCATACTGATGATCAGAAAGAAGGTTGTGATAGGAAAGATGTTTTAAATTTTTTCGATTAAGAAGTGACTCGAAAACTTTTGAGATACAGGATGTTAAAGCAATTGGACGATAGTTAGAGGGTTGGGAATGATCACCCTTCTTTGGGACTGGCTGAATGAGAGCAAACTTCCAGCGTGAAGGAAAGGTACAAGTTAATAGACAAAGGCGAAAGAGTTTGCATAGGCAGTTGTAAGCACAGAAGCACAGTTCTTGAGAACAACAGGAGGGACTCCATCAGGCCCATTTGCCTTGTTAGTATTGAGGCCAGTGATGGCAGAAAATACATCAACTGAAGAAATTTTCATGTCAGCCATGAGGAAGTCAGAGGGGGGAAGTGATGGAGGAACAGCACCGGAATCGTCTAAGGTGGAATTGGAGGAGAACGTCTGATCGAAGAGATCTGCTTTACCAGTAGAAGAAATAGCTACAGAACCATCAGAGTAGAAAAGAGGAGGGAAGGATGGTGATGTAAAGTTGTTAGAAAGGTTTTTGGCAAGGTGCCAGAAGGAGCGGGAAGAATTCGAGTTGGAGAGTTGAGAGCATTTTGCATGGATGAAATTATTTTTAGCAGAGTGAAGAACAGACTTAGCACGATTCCTGGCAGAAACATAAAAATGATGTGATTCAGGGATGGGTTGGCGCTGGTACCTTTTATAGGCCCTCTCCTTGTTGCAGACAGCATTAGAACAAGCGTGATTAAACCAAGGTTTTCTTGCATTAGTCAAAGGATATGAGAAAGGAATGTATGCGTCCATGCCTGAGAGAATAATGGCTCCCGGCCATGGGAGCAACAATCATTCCAGGAAAAATAAAGGAAATGCTGCCTGAAGGCCTCCCAATCCGCAGCTCCAAACTGCCACAGACGACGTTTCTTTGGAGGGTCCACAGGCCACACTGGAGCGATAGGATGGGTTAAGGTGATAAGGTTGTGATCGGAGGAGCCCAACGGAGAGAAAAGATTAACAGTGTGAGCAGAACGATTAGTTGTAAGGAAGAGGTCGAGTATGTTGGACCTCTCTCCAAGACGGTCAGGGATACGGGTAGGATGCTGTACAAGCTGGTCTAGGTCATTAAGGATAGAAAAGATGTAGGCTTGTTCACCAGGTGGATCAGTGAAAGGAGTTCACCTATTATTACTGCCACTGCTGTTGCTGTTGTTGTTGCTGGTGTTGCTGCTGCTATTGCTGCTACTACTACTACTACTACTACTACTACTACTGCCAAAACTAATGACTTCCTTTTAGAGACTTAACCCGCGGCGTCCCGGGGACGTACTTCCACGTCCTCACGTTTTGTCACAGCTAATCCCGGCGACGTACTTCAACGTCCTGCAATTGCAAGGTTCATAATTTCCACAATTTTCAATATTCGTGCGAGATTTTCATTTCGCCCGGGTACCCAAGCCTCCCCTACCTGCCGCCAGGCGGGCAGCGTCCTAGACCCCGCGTGTCCCGCGCTCGCCCTTGTCTCGGTCACTCACCTGCTAGCAGTGACCCAGGTCAGACATGGCGCGGAAAGGTCTCTCAGACTAGGAAATCGCATCCGTCCTGGAAGCCTTCACTGGAGACAGTGATTCTCCACTCGATGATGATGTGGTGGATCGCGATTACGTCCAGCCAGAGGAAGAAATAAGTAGCAGTGATGAGGAGGTCCCTTCGCCCCGAAAAACGCGGTATGTGACATACCGTAAGGCAAGGGAAGGCCAGCCTGCTCCCCAACCACGTGCACAGCTATCTCTCCATCCCGAATCTGATGAGGACGAGGATGAGGACGATGAGGATGACGGAGGGCTAGGACGTGATATCGCCGCGTGGTTGGGAAAAGAGAAAATATCACCACGAGGATCGAAGGTGGGGCGAGACGACACATAAGGTATGGTGAAAGTACTTTGTCTGGGGAAGTGGCAAGTGGTGTGGTGGGATTGCTGGGAGAAAGGGAAAGTGTTGTGGCGGCAGCGCGGGGTGAAAGTGAGAGTGGTGTGGGGGTAGTGCGGGGTGAAGGGGCAAGTGGTGTGAGGGAGGCAGCACGAGCACGTGGTGCTCGTAGGCCTAGGGGAGAGGAGGTTGAGTCACTCCCCAGCACTTCTTTCACCCCTGAATATTCCCAAACTTCCTCCCCACAGCCCCAGGATGTGGGGAAAGGAAAGAAAGGGAAGGGAAAGGGTAAAGGAAAAGGGAGAGGGAAGAGAAGTGCGCGTGATGAGAGGTGCCGCTCTCCACCTCCCCAACCTCCCCCACCACCCTCACCTCCCCACCCTGACGAAGAGGACGATGGTGACGTGGCTGGAGACGGTGGTGTCACGTGGAACTGGGAAGATGGGAGTAATTTTACTCCCATCATTCATACTTTCACTGAGGAGTGGCGGTCAGGTTGCACGGCTCCAGGTGTAAATGCAGGTTCGTCATGGTTGGATTTTTTCAACTTGTTCTTTGGTGAGGCGTTTGTGGGGCGCATAGTTGAACAAACTAATATTTTTTCACAATCACAGTGCCGTGAAAGTGAACGTTTGGGAACCACGAGCAGGCATTCCCAACAGTATGACTATCCCGTGACTATTTCAGAGATGTTCCTATTTTTGGCCCTGGTTATCTTGATGGGTGTGGTAAGGAAAAACCAAATTCCTGCCTACTGAACAACTGACCCAATCATCCTCACACCTTTCTTTGGAAAGGTGATGGGTCGTAACCGATTTCAGTATATTCTCGGCCGCCTCCATTTTTTTGATGCAGATGATCCAGCCAATGCAAATAACACCGATAAAATGAGGAGAATTAGGCTGGTATTTGACCATTTACGGGAAATGTTCCGCTCCTCATTTTATCCTTACAGAGACCTCGTCATAGACGAGTCTTGTGTTGTGGAGAGGCAATATTTCCTTTAGGCAGTACATACCCAGCAAGAGACACCGTTTCGGGTTCAAGATCTTTGTTATGTGTGACTGTAAGACTGGTTATGTGCAAGACATAGTCTTGTACACGGGCGCTCAGACAGATATAATAGAAGATCGGAGTATAGGACTCTCTGGGGCCGTGGTGAAGACAATGATAGAAGAGTACATTCATCGTGGTCATGTGTTGTACCTGGACAACTGGTACACTAGCCCTCTTCTCGCTAGGTTCCTCCACCAACACGACACCGGAGTCTGTGGTACGGTCAAGAGAAACCGTCACCATATGGTCAAGATAGGGAGGAAACTTGACAAGAACGAGGTGGTTTTCTTCCAGGCCAATAACATCCTTGCAACCCTGTGGAACCACAACAGGGAAGTTTGCCTCCTATCAACTGTTCACAGCCCCCTGATGCACCGCACAGACTCCGTGGATCACCGTAGCGAGAGGAGGCGCAATGTATGGAAACCAGAGTCTGTACTTGCCTATAATCTGAACATGAGGCAAGTTGATCAGTCAGACTCGATGATTTCAAATGTTGACTGTGCCAGGACCACGATGAAGTGGTACAAGAAACTCTTTTTCCACTTGCTCGACATCACGGTCCTGAACGCCCACTACCTGCACGCAATGACCACCGGAGTATCCAAGACCTTTGAGGGGTTTGTGAGGGAGCTGGCACTTGAAATAATCGCCAAGCATGCCCAGGACAGACCCACACACCGCACCCGCACCCCCCTGGCTGCTCAGACTCCCCTACGTCTTGCAGGACGCCACTATCCCAGCGCAATCCCTTCTGAACCAAACCGTTGTAAACCCCAGCGTCACTGCCATGTATGTAGGCACTCGACAGTCAGACCATCCACTCAGAGAAAAGACACAAGATACGAGTGTGCCGAGTGCAATGTTGCGTTGTGCCTTCAGCCTTTTTTCAAGGAGTATCATAATTTCCTACACTACTGAAACTGTGTGGGAAGGCGAAATGACGCTCATGATAATGGTAAGGCCAGTCAGTAGGTGCTAAGTCAAATATAAAGTTGAAACGGGTGTCATTTTTTTCAGAAAAGTAATGTATAAGATGAGAATTAGTGTAAGTGGAAAGAATTGTTATCAAAACTACACCCACTGTGTAAATCTGGTCAGTAAATATGTGATAGCAAGGAAATAAAGTGGAAACGGGTGTAATGTTAGCATGAATAAAACGTATTAAGTTGAACATTAGTGTAAGTTGTCATAATTGATGTCACGAGTACACCCACATTCTGGTCAGTAAGTATGTGATAGGAATTATACACAGAGGAAGATGTTGTAATGTTAGTAGTAAGGTATTTTATAAGTTGAATACTAGTGTAAGATGAAACAAATGATATCGCGATAACACTCCCTGTGTAAGTACGTGCAAATATGACGCTCAGTTCCATCGTAAGTTCAGAAATGATGTGATATCAATTATATCAAGTGTAAACATGTGCAATGTTAGTGGAGAATTATTATATAAGTACAAAAATAGGTTGTAAGTTGAAATAGTTGTCATAGCGACTTCACCGTGTGTGTTATTATGAGCTGTTATTACGCTATATATTTACGTAAGGCCTGAAATAATCTCAAAACAGTTCTATAAAGTTGAAAAGTGTATAATATTATTAGAAAAGTATTATGTAAGTAGAAAAAGCACAATACGAGTTGAAACAACAGTCACAGCGAGTTCACTCACTACATAAATAAGCGCTAACATTACGCTAAATGTTATCAAAAGGCCTGTGAATACATAAAAACAGTTCAATAAAATGTAAAATGGTATAATGTTATTGTAGAAGTATTATGTAAGTAAAAAAAATTTTATGTATCATGATTTTAGAATGTTAGCGATTCATCGTGACCAAGTTGGCCGATTTTGCTCGTTTCGCACGATGGTACAATGCTTATTTCTGCTCTATTTTTGTATAAAATCCAATATACTCTTTTATCACATGTTTTTATGTTTGTAATAAATTCATTTCTACTTACTTTCATTGGTTTCCCAGACTTATAATACCATAGAAAACGTTTGAGGCTCAGACCGCCTAGGGAGAACACGGGGCCAGGTGGGACCAAGGCATACCTGGTTAAGCTAATTAGGGACCCCGGGGACCAATTTCTTTGCCACTGACCATTGTTTCTGACCAAAAGCGAAAGTTTAAGCAAAAAAAAAAAAGGTCGAAAAATGGTCGGGATTGGGGGGTACCAGTGGTCGAAAAGTGGTCGGGACGGGGCGGTTTAAAATTGGAAACTTAGTAGAAAATAAATTATTTACATGCCCTATGCAGAAATACAGTATACTGGCAAGGAATAAAATGTGTAGATCCTTGAAATCCTAGGAGAATAGGGTCCTTTTGTCTTGTAGTGAAGACTGAATACTGAAAATAACTCAATGAACTGAAGACACTTTCTCGCCTCGTGCAGCCATAGCCTTGCCTGAAATAAATAAAAGGATCTGTGATGCGAGATCTGTGGCTAAATGAACGCAACAGAAACACTAAGGTTTAGCTCACCACCACATGAATCCGTGTTCTCGGCGGGAAAGGAAACTCCTTAATGCTTTTAACGCAAGTATTTTTGGACCTGGCTGGTTAATATCCTTTTGTGCGTTATTTATGCAAAATTCGATAATACTTGAAGGATTTATGAAGTGTTGAAGTGGACAGTAACGTGTACTAAATAAATTAAATTGCTTCGGCACAGGTATTAAGGAGCTTAGTTAACCGACAGGAGTGCGGGCCATGGACGATATCTATGGCCAACAATAACCCGAATCAAACAGTGAGTCAAAGCACTATTAAATACATTGGGCCTCTACCAAACACTTTAAGTCGTTTATATATCTACTGCCACGTAACAGGCAAATTATATCACTGAAAAACAAAAAACGGTGAAGTCATTAAACACAGAGATAGGATGGTGAAGAAAGTTTAAGAATTTTACAAAGACCTGTATCCATCAAAGACAAGAGTGCCAATAGCTAACTTTTCAGTTGACACAAGTGAAATACCTGAGGTAACACCAGACGAAGTAAACATTTCTCGTAAAAATATGAAAAGAGGGAAGGCACCAGGAGAATATGAAATAGTAGCATCTTTACTGTCGGGTGTAGGAGTAGCAGTACAAAACAGGCTCGCCAACTTATTTACTAAGTGAAAAGAAAAGAAGAAAATCCCCAAAACATAATGTAATGTAATAGTTACTTTATAGAAAGATGACTCAAAATATCTTAGTAATCATCGACCCACTAGCTTATTATCAGTTATTTAAAAACTCTTCACTAAAGTCCCTACGAACAGAATAACTACCGGTACTAATTTGGATGACACCCAACTTCGTGAACAGGCAGGATTCCGAAGTCGGTATTCGACAACTGATCATCTAGACACAATGGGTCAGCTAACTGAGAAAACTTCTATCTATCTACATACCTAGGCTGCTTCCCCCAAGGAAAGGGAGGTAGCCGAGACAGGACGACACACTCCCCATTAGTCATCCATTCAAACACATTCATTCGCATCTTGGCCCCAAAGGGGAGAAGGAACAGATCCTCACCGAATCACATCGCACAAGGGTCAACTGCGAAGTGCAATCAGTGACATCCGCAGCAGGGCCCGACAGCAGAGCTGGTTTACCCCTGCCACATGATAATAGACCCATCCCCTTACCCGCACCTGACCTGACTAGCTGATCAGACCAGTGAGGGAGCATTTCCCCTCAGGGCTGCATCAGCATTCATTCATTCACAGTTTCTCTCCATTTATTTCTGTCACGCACAGCCACTCTTCCTTGCTCAACAAACATCCCTCTCGCATCCAGCGCTCTCTTCACACTGTCCATCCATCCTATTTGTGGTCTCCCTCTCAGCCTTACACCTCTCACATCAGATCCAGTTACCTTTTTCACCAATCGCTTATTATCCATTCTCTCCATATGCCCAAACCATCGCAACACCCTCTGCTCAACTCTACCAGCCATCTCCCGAACAACTCCAGTTCTCCTTCGCACTTCATCATTTCACACTCGATCCATATGAGTCACTCCACACATACTCCTCAGACACCTCATCTCCATTACATTCAAACTTTTCCTCTCTGCTACACCCATATTCCATGTTTCAGCCCCATATAACGCAGTTGGTACCACAACACCCTCATACAGCCTTCTCTTTACATCCATTCTAAGTGAACGACATCTAAACACTTTCTTCATTCCTCCCAGCACCTTACCTACATCATTCGTTCTAAACTTCACTTCTGCATCTATTCTTCCATCCACAGCAACATGTGACCCTAAATATTTAAAACACTCTACCTCCTCAAGCAACTCACCATTCAAAACTATATTCATCCCCCTACCATCTACCATCCTCGTACACTTCATCACTTTACTCTTATTCTCATTTACTTTCAATTTCCTCCTTTCACACACCCTTCCAAACTCCTCTACTAACTGTCTCAATCTCTCCTCTGAATCAGCCACCAGTGCAGTATCGTCTGCAAACAGCAGCTGCTTCAGATTCCACTCTCCACCATCAACATTCACCAGACTCAGACCTCCACCTGAAACTCTTGCATTCACCTCCCTTACAACACCATCCATATAAATATTAAACAACCAAGGCAACATCACACATCCCTGTCGCAACCCCACTCTCACGGGAAACCAATCATTCACAGTATTACCCACTCTTACACACGCGCTACTATTTACATAAAAACTTTTCATCCCTTTTAGTAACCTACCATCAAGTCCATACAATCTTAAAACAGTCCACAAAACCTCCCTATCAATTCTATCATATGCTTTCTCTAAATCCATGAATGCCCAAAACACATCCTTGCCTTTCGCTAAATACTTTTCACACACTTGTCTCACAGCGAACACCTGATCCACACATCCCCTCCCTCTCCTAAAGCCACACTGCTCATCACCAATCACTCCCTCTGTACCCTCTCTAACTCTCATAATTAACACTCTACCATACACCTTACCTACAACACTCAACAGACTTATACCCCTAACGCTAGTACATTCATACTAATCACCCTTGCCTTTATACAACGGGACCACACAAGCACTTGCCCAGTCAATTGGCACCATACCTTTCACAAAGCACACATTCAAAAATCTTACTAACCAGTCAACAATAGTCACTCCACCACCCTTCAGGCATTCCACAGCACACCTATCCATACCTGCAGCTTTCCCTGTTTTCATCTCCTTTACTGCCTTCTCCACTTCCTCCTTCGTGATCAAAGAATCATTCAACTCTCCCAACACATTTATTCCTTGAACCCTTCCATCCGCCACAATCTCAGCCATCCTTTCCTCCTCTACATTTAACAATCTTTCAAAATACTCTGCCCATCTCTTCCTTACTGCATCCATCTCAATTAACATCCTTCCATCTTCTGCTTTTACTCTCTCTTCCTTCCCAGACTCTCCTTTTCGCACCCTTTTCACCTCCTTCCAGAACATTTTCTTATTCTGTCGAAAATTCTCAGTCAGTCGCCTACCCCACCTTTCATCTGCTGCCACTTTAGAACCACGCACAGCCCTTCTCGCCCTATTCCTCTTTTCCTTATACCTCTCATATGACACCTCATCCTTCCTCTGCAGCCACACTTCATATGCATGTCTCTTCTCAGCCACAGCCATACTTACTTCCTCGCACCACCATTCACTTCCCTTTCTTACACCACCACCCACACGTCTCACACCACACACCTCTTCTGCATGCCCCACCACAGCACTCTTAAACAACTGCCATTCCTCCTCCACACTGCCATTTTCCTGATCTTTCACTGCGTTCCACTCATCTCTCAATTTCTCCTGATACTCTATCATTTTCTCTCTTTTATCCAACTCACTCCCTGCCACACTTAACCCTCCTAGCTGTCACCCATCTCTTACCTACTCTTAACTTTCCCTCCACCAGGTAGTGGTCAGACATACCTCCACCCTCCCCTCTCAGAACTCTCACATCCAACAATCTTCCTATTACATTCCTAGACACAACCACATAGTCCATCAATGCTTTATCCACAACCATTCCACCCTCCTGTCTCACCCATGTATACATATAAATACCTTTCTTCTCGAACAGCGTATTTCCTATCACCATCTCTCGCTCAACACACATCGCTATCATTCGTTCCCCATTTTCATTTCTTCCAGGCACACCATGCATACCAACTACACCTTCAACTGCTACATTTCCCACTCTGGCATTCAGATCTCCCATCATTACTACATTCACATTCGCTCCAAAACGCTGCAGACACTCATCAACATCATTCCAGAAAGACTCCCTCTGATCTT
>NC_137003.1:14481509-14654009 GCF_032717465.1 Coenobita brevimanus | reverse complement strand
ACAACACAGCAATTGCAAACAACAGTACGGGGAGTTTCCACACACTGCCCTATCTTATAATGGCTGCTCCAACATCTACTGCCATACCTTGTATCTGTTTTATAACCCCATCCATATACAGATTAAACAGCCAGGGAGACAAGACACATCCCTGTCTCAGTCCAACCTTCAAATAGAAAAATTCACTCAGTTCACCATTCACACGCACTGCAGCCTTAACACCATCATACATACTGTTCACGACATTCACCAACTTCCCATTTACTCCATATAATCTTAATACTTTCCACAATCCTTGTCTATCCACCCTGTCATATGCTTTCTCCAAATGCATGAAGGCCGAATACTACTTCTTTCCCTTCCCTAGCAACCTTTCCACTAAAGATCTAAGAATGAATATCTGATCTACACAACCTCTTCCCTTCCTAAAATCTCCCTGTTCCTCTCTAACTAATTCCTCTGTTATTTCCCTAACTCTGTCAATAAGTGTCGTACCATATATTTTTCCTGTTACACTAAGAAGGTAAATACCACTGTGACTACCATACACTTCTTTTTCCCCTTTTCCATTGTACAGAGGAATAATTATACCTGACTTCCAATCCTCCGGGACTCTACTTTCTTCCCATGCCAATCTGCACATCTTCCACATCCATTCTAATACTGTCTTTCCCCCATGCTTCAGCATTTCACCACACACTCCATCAATTCTTGGGGCCTTTCCCGATTTTGACTTTCTTCATTGCTTCCACAGCCTGCATCCTACTGATTTCTTCCTCTCTTCTCACATCTCTCCTTCTGCTAGCCATTCCCCAGCCACTTATACTCGTATTACTTTCATTCTCTATCTTCAAAATTTCCTTAAAGTGTTCTCTCCATCTGCTCACTTTTTCTCCCTTCTTCACTAGTAATCTACCATTTCGATCTTTCACTTCCCGACTAACTTCTTTGACACCCTGTCTAACTCTCTTTGCCTCTTTCCAGAACCTTTTCTTACATTCCCTCCACTATACACTCAAATTCCTTCCAAACTCCTCATCCATTAGTTTCTAACTCTCCCTTACTAATCTTTTCACCTCTCTCTTCCTCTCTACATATAACTCTCTCTTCCATCTCTCAACTTCTTCCACACCCTTGTTTCTCATCCACTCACTATATGCTTTCTTCTTTTGTGCCACAGCCTGTCTCACCTTTTCATTCCACCATATTGTTCGTCTTCTCTTCAACCCACACACCACCTCACATGCTGCACAAATTTCTCCTCTGAATATCTTGCACACACCTTCTACGTCCCCCATCTGCTCCCGTCCATATTTACCCAATAGCTGCTCCACTTCTCTCTTTTATTCTGCCCTTTTTCCATCCTCTTGTAACCTTTCCACCCTCCTTGTATCAACTACTTCCTGCTGTCCTTCCATTCTTCTATTCCTCCATTTCATTTGAACCTTGATTCCCACCACCACCAAATGGTGGTTAGAAAGTCCACTCCCCCAACCGCAAGTCCACTCCCCCAACCTCTACCTACTCTTGCATCCATTACACACTTTCTCATCCTATCATCACACACACCCTTCCATTCATTCAGTGCACCACCCACCCTTCTCATCACTCGTCACGTATACCTGTGGATCATTTTGTGTCTGAAGATGGTATTGACTATCATCAACCCCCTCCTGCCACAAATGTCCACTAAAGCACTGCCATTCTCATCCACCACTGCAGGCACATCCCACTCACCAACTACTCCATCCACCTTAATACTCCCTACTTTTCCATTCATATCTCCAATCAAAAACAATCTCTCATTCCTTTCAAACTTTTCCATGCGTGATTCCACATTTGTCCAGAACTCTTCTTTCACTCTGCTTGCACGATTTGTCCAGAACTCTTCTTTCACTCTGCTTGCACGATTTGTCCAGAACTCTTCTTTCACTCCGCTTGCACGATCTTGCGTTGGCGCACACACACACACACACACACACACACACACACACACACACACACACACACACACACACACACACACACACACACACAGTTATAGTCCAACTTTCAATCTTACCTACACGATCTTTGAGCCAACTGATCCATACTCTCTTATATTCTCCTTCCATCTCTTGCACACAACAATGCACACTCCTTCTTTTTTGTCCTCTCATTCTCGCCCACTCCCGTGCATATACCCCATCCATACTACCATTCTCTCACACTCTCACCTCTCCATGTAGTTTCAGTTAATCCACTTACATACACTTTTGTACCCTCAAGCACCTGGACAATCTCTCTCTTTCACCTCATCATTTGCACCCCTTACAATCCATGTCGGAATCCGTACCATGTCCTTTGCTCGGTCCTTAGTCGTCATCTGTTGGTCAGTCCTGGTCCGAAGCTTCTTGTTCGTATTTTTATTAGTTGTTTTCCGGAGAGGGGCACTAACCCTTCGCCAACCCACTTGTTGTCACGTAAGGAACACGTGTTGGTTGGTTATAAGGTTACCACCCTGTGCTGTAAATGATTTCCTGGTTTACAGCAAATCATTTGGTTTGCCACTCACTGTAGAGCTACCCTAAAAACGGAGTACCGCTACATTAAGTGGATGGATGATGAGCGCCCCCACCTACCGCTTAGAAAGTTATTAAAATAATTGCTGACACAGCCATAACTAGTACTACTTGTCAAAGTCAAATGGCCTAAAGGTTGAGCAAATAATGATAATAATAAATAATAATAATTAATAGTAATGATAACAGTAATGATAAAAGTAATAAAAATGTTAATAATAATAAAAATTATAACAGTAATAATGATGATGATAATAATAATAATAATAATAATAATAATAATGATGATAATAATATTGATAATAATAATAATAATAATAATAATAATAATGATAATAGTAATAATAATAATAATAACAACAACAATAATAACAATAAATATTCGAATAATGGTAATAATAATAATAATAATAATAATACAATAAATCTGAATATCTACCCTACCTATGTAGCCAGACGCCACAATGCCGTAAGGAGTGGCCGCTTCGCTTTGAGTTGACACGTAAGGTACACGTATGGGTTGGCAATATGGTTACCACAGAGCATTGTAAATTATTTCCTAGCTCACAGGAAACCATTGGGCTTGTCACTCAATGTAAAGCCACCTGAAGAAGAATGAAGTGTAATTAAAAATGACAGAAATGATGGGAGAAATAGGAAGAGAGGGGAGCAGATACAGAAGAAGAATGATAAAGATGAAGGAAGAATGCAGCACAGATAAATAAGCAACCTCCTACAGGATACTTTGCCCTCACAAAGCAATTAAATGTCATTTCAGCCCGAGGACGTTCCTTTCATTTACTCTTGCTACCGACAGACAACTTTGTCTTTCATACACCAAACAAATGATTTCACACAGTGCAGACAACACCTGGGGATGAGGGAGTTAATTTTATAAATCCATCCCCCTTGAACATTTTCATTTTACTAGCACCTAACACAATTGATTTCTCATTTTACGATACTCCGTTATCCAGTGAGACACGAGTACACCTAGACAGACTGCTATGTGGTCACTCTCTTCCCTGTCGCAGTAACAGCACAAAATACTCATTACAAAAAATCCACTGCCCAAACCGTCATGCATCCTCCCACACCATGGCACACTCACCACATACACCACACTATCACAACACAGACACATTTCAACAAAACTCGAAAAGAGATCTCTGAGAGCGACCAGCTGAAGTAGCCTGCTTCCTGTAGCACACAGGATATTAATAATGTGTCTAGGTGTGCTGAAATGAACGGATCTTGAATTTGGACTTCTTTTTCCCCTTGGAGGGAACAATCTTGCCGGATTCTAGTCTTTGGATTCTTTCTTCTGTTAACAAATAAATAAATAAATAAATCAGTTAATCAAACTTCTATATGAGCAGGTTACGACAACACCACGCCGCCTCACGTCCACCATATTGTGTCCTGTCATCAGGCAGCCCACAGCTACCCATGGCTCCGGCCTCCAATATGCACACTGTACTCGAAGGTTCGGTTGGGTTGGTTTTCTCCTTCGGCTTTGGAGCTCAATGGATATAACATTTCTGAGGACATACGCTGCTACATCCACGAATTATTGAACGTGTTGAGAAAAGCCACCTGATCCAAACTTAAAGCGACCTGGCCTGACACGTGAAATTAACGTCATCATGATCAATATCATTCTCATAATCATTATTATCATCTTCATAATTGCCATCTTTAAAATCATCATCATTATCACCATTATCATCATCATCATTACCATCAACAGTATCGTCTTTATATCATCATCATCGTCGTCGTCGTCGCCATTTTATAATACCATCATTTTTTTTATTATCATCCTAAACATCCAAACTCCTCTTTCCCCTAACACATGCTACGTGATATAACTGTGACCTACACCAATGTACTTTCTACAATGTACTGTCTATGTTCCCCCATGTATTAAGACCAACATCTGCAACTACTATGTACTTCCTACGTACTTCATATGTAGTTTTATACACCGAAACCAATATTTGCAACCATTTCACCTATGTGTTATGAAAAGCCCCAGGCAGCAATATAATTCCACAGTGAAAAAGAACGGAAACCCAACCAAGCAAACCCAAATTAACTGTAACGCAATATCACTGTGCTTTACCCTATTTAAACTGGTTTTTAGCGTCACGTCACCTATTCCTCGACGTAATAAAAGGTTTGTGTAGAGGTGGCAATGGTAAGATTCTCTAAAGCTGCTTCTAACAGCGGCATCATCCCACCACAAGCTTTACATCACCACCTAAATTCCGTCAGAAGAAAGCCTCACTGTATAGTCTCAAAGTATTTAGGATAATCACTTAACTACATTTTTTCTTGTTGCTTTCAGACGCTTTTATAAGCTTCAGATAGCACCTTTCTTTACCTTTTATATCTTAACGTGACCCAAATTTTCTTCCTTTTGTAGTTTATTTTATGTAGCTGAATGGAGGAAAAGAACAATGCTAAGACTCTGCTTCCTCTAAACAACACTTTCCCCTGACAAGCATCATATTGTAGTTGTTGAGTATAAAGAGTTTACTCACAGTGATGCGATTAATGCTGATTATATCCAAACCTCTACATTGAAAAATCTCTCCTGATCTCCGTAAGATCTACTGGAATTAGCATGATTAATATCTCAAGACGCCAATGCGGTGACGAGGTTAAAACGTCATCATGCGATTCTTCAATAGATATGATTCTAGCGCTGGAGAGGAACGCCTTCTCGTGTCGGCGCAATTATAATTGGATGACTCTCCCCGAAAAAAGGATGATAGACTGCAGAATTGGGCAACTCTAGCCTGCAGTCCACGGGGTTCATGTTCAGACAAATCTGGGGTTGCAACTACTACCACCACCACTACTACTACTGCTACTGTTGTTATCATCATCATCATCATCATCTTCTTCAGCAGCTTTGCCCGTGTTTATACGGGGTCGCTGTTTCTGACTAGTCGTCTCCATTCTCCTCCATGTCCAAATGCATCCCTTGCTATGTTCTTCTCCCTTATCTCTCTGTATACAATCCATCCCCCGTCTCCTTGCCCGACCGCTGCTCCGTCTACCCTCTGCTTCCACGCCCATCACTCTTCTACCCACATAGTCCTCATTCCTTCTCATTACATGTCCGTACAGTTGTACTCACCTCTCCTGCACCTTCTGTGGGATTTCCACAACCTTAATTGTTCCCCTAATTCTCTCATTCCTGATCTTATCCATTCTCGTGACCCTGTTCATCCATCTCAGCATCCATATCTCCGCCACCTCCAGCTCTCTCTCCTGAGACTTCTTTATGGGCCAAGTTTTCAAACCGTATATCTTTGCAGGATTTACCACCGTTTTAAATACTTTTCTTTTCACTCTTGCACTGATTTTTCTATCACATAACACTCCTGATATATCTCTTCAGTTTCTCCATCCTGCCTGACCTTATGGTTAATTTCTGCATCCAGTACCCCGTCAGATGATATATTCGAGCCAAAATACTTGAATGTCCCCGTCAAGGGGTTTTTATAATAAATGCAAAATTAAATGATAATTCTCAATGATACTGAAGAGCAGGGACAATGAATTGTCTTGCTAAATCAAGCAATGATTACTTTATGCCGGTCCGCTTCGCCGACTCTCTCAGAACGAGAATTTATAAACTTTCTCAACAGTACACAGCAGAGACTAATTACTCAATTGCTGTTTATTAGTACTGTTAGCCTCTGGAGAAAGTTACTTCACCCCCGACAATAAATAACTAATACTATTAATAATATCAGGTTCTTGCTGATGCGTAACTCCTAGAAGGCACAACGGATTTTAAGCTTAATACAACAAGACTGGCCTAAGTACCAGTTATGAATAGCAAAACGTTTATGCAAGCTAGGAGCTATAAGGGAAATAAGCTTAATTGTGGAGAAATGAAACACGAGTTTACATTACATTAAGCTCAAAGAAAAAGAACAGTTAAATTTATTAATTACAAAGGAATAAATTTAACGTTACATTTCAAATGAATTCAAAATAAAGAGATCGCACTCACTCACTCAAGTGCTAAATTCTTAAACCTAGGAAAAGCACCTTAACTAAACTCTTAAGTCTAGGAAAACGAAAAGAAAATACTGGTCAATGTAGCGTATCACCAAAGAAGGGTGGGAGCCTGGAGAACTGTAGTCTAGTGGAGTCTGGGTGCTAGCTGACCTCTCTCACTCTCACTGCTGGAACACAGAACCTCACTCCGTCGTGACAGACAAAAGACTCAATTCAAATACAGGCCAGCCGAGAGAAGGCATGGCCAATGGTTGAGGCAAGCAGGGGCGAACAATAAAGAAACAATAATATCGCTCAGTAGAGCACTTAATGACGTGCATTAGATCGGTCACTATTGAAACAGTAACGAATGTTTTGAAAAGTATACCACCGAAATGGAGAGAGAAACGGTTAACTGAACGATACACAATGAGTTTTCCACTAATAGTTCGTGGTTTCTCACAAAAGGAAAATGTCGCGAATTTGATTCGTGACATTACGCCCCTGCAAAATGAAATTTTTTCCTTATGGGAAAAAATTTGGGGATATATATATATGTACACATCCTAACTCAGTCACACAAGATTCACACTGTGGTGTGTGTGCTATCCTGCTACAGGAGAAAATCACTATCGCCAATGAGCGTAAAAACCTCGTATTTACGTTAATAGAGGCAAGCTTGAGGGAAAAAACTCCGTGACGACGGGGAAAATCCTGTACTCAGGTCACTCTGAGCAAAAGTTCGCTACATTTACACTGATAACTAATTGTTGTGTAGCGTGGTGTATGTAATACATGGTGTAGGTAAGACAGTTGTAGTGTAAAATGACACAGTAAATATTAATAATATGGCGACGACGAAGGCAGAGGAGAAGAGGCGGCAGCGTGTGGCAGACGATCAGTTGGCCTGCACAGCAAAACTGCTACACCCATTGCTGTACCTGCAAAATTAATTAAGGTGGAGCATCAAAAGTGTCAATGAGACAAAAATTCTTATTACATTACAATTACTCTCTCTGCCTAGCAATCAGTACACGCTACGAAAGGTACGCTCTAGCTGAAAAATACAAGTGATAGCCTAAGCTTCGTACATTCGAGGTCGCCATTAATTTATTAAGTAGATTAATAACCAGGAAACATAGTCCCTGGACGCCGTTGTCTCGAGGACTCGTGTAGTTTACTGGTTAAACTTAACTCTACACTTACAATTAGTGTCAGCAAGTTGAGAATCCCTATGCAAACTCGGGCTCATGTGTCCACAGACACAGCCTCAAATTGCACACGGGTCCTCAACCTCCGCCTTAACCTAGTGCCTATATTAATATCGGGAAACTGAGAATCCCTGTGCAAACTCGGGCTCGTGTGTCCGCAGACACAGCCTCGAGTTGCCTCTGCGGGGTTCTCTCTCGAACTTCCCCTTAACTTACGGTACATAATAAGTATGTACAGGCCCTGGACATACTGTGTCCTGTGGGGCCAACGGGCGAGACGTCAGGTCTGCACCCACTTCACCACTACCCTGTCTCTCAACTGACTCAGAGATTACAAGTGCGGTTACAAACGGCACAGGAAGGACTTGTCCCTGATTGGTGTTACATGGACACATATTGCAGGAACGCACAAAACTATATATGTCTCGTCCCATCCCGGGCCAGAAAAAGTCAGCTAGGATACGGCCCTGGGTCTTCCTTTTGCCCATGTGACCTCCTGAGGCTGAACAGTGACCCCATTCTAATACTGCTAGGCGGTACTTGGCGGGAATGACAAACTGCAATCGAACCTCGCCCTCAGGTGTTCGTGACTCACGGTAGAGCCGTCCTTGTTTGCGAAGGAACTTGGCTCGACCTCCCCGTGAATACTTTATCACTCTACCCTCTTGTTTGTTCCGCACAGCAGCAAGTGTCGGGTCAGAATGTTGTTCTTGAACAACAATTTGGCTACACATCAGATCTTGCGGAGATTCAATGGGCACTGGGGTGACACAGTCTGGAGCCTCAGCCATGGCTCGTGTTACTGTAGCCAAAGTCTGAGTAGTGTCATCTTCGGTGCAACTATCCTTGACACCGGAAATATTGCCTATGATAAGGTCAAATAAAGGTTCTGGCACGACAACTGCGAGTGTCGTACCAGTATAAAATGGAGATGCCACCTGGATACATGCCTCAGGGAACACTCTCACTGATCCATCAATAAGGTTTGCATGGATCTGTCGACCTGTGTACTGCTCAGGCCGAACTAAACTCTGCTTGACAGAGCAACCTGAGGATCCATTATCTCTCAGGACGTTCACAGGAATGCCCCCCACAAACCCTGGCTGAACAAGGAAGGTATTGTCACCTGTGGGAGGGCCTGTGGAGGAAGCAGCTAGCCACTCATGAGGCTGCTGAATAATTGATGCGGCAAACATGGTGCCCTGAGAATTTGATACTTGAGAGGTCGTACTCACTGCCTGTGGAGATGGAACATTGGCCATCTGTGGAGGGGTGTTCACTGTCGCTGTGGGACTAGTGAACTGTGGGGGAGTACCCGTACTGGTAGGGACGTCACCACCGTGCTGCTGCCATTGAGGAATGAAGGCTGCATTTGCTTCCTTCCTCCTATACACTGATTGACCTGACTGAGGGTTACGTGGCTTGTCCTTGTATTGCTGCTGCTGCTTGGGGAACTGCTGCTGGTTGGGGTGCTTGTTGTACCGCTTCCAAGCAGGCTGCTGTGTATTTTGCCCCTGGTCCTTCTGCGGTTTGCTTGGACCTTGGCCATTACTCTGAGAACAGCCTTGGTGCTGGGATTCAGTCT
This sequence comes from Coenobita brevimanus, assembly GCF_032717465.1. NCBI lineage: Eukaryota > Metazoa > Arthropoda > Malacostraca > Decapoda > Coenobitidae > Coenobita > Coenobita brevimanus. Next base: position 14,644,632 of record NC_137003.1, on the reverse strand, counting down.
GAGACGGCTTCCCAGACTTGGCAGTATCTTTTCTGCTGTTCCAGGTGTTTTGCTTACGAGTTTGATACCCGTATGCAGTGAAATATGCGTCAGCCTTTTCTACCATTTGGCTGGCATTTTTCACCTGGCAGATTTTAAGCTGTGCTGTGAGCTCAGCAGGCCACGACCTCTCTAGCTGTGTATGCAGCATAAGGTCAATTATCCCCTCACGCGTGGAAGGAGTTTCATCTTTCTCCAGCCACTCACCTAAGTAAGCAGTGAGACAGTCGAGGAACTGAACAGCTGTCTCCTTGTCTTGGAGACGAGCTCGCATGAACTGAACTTTGGCGTCGTCTACTGTGAGACCATACGCCTTAATGAGTGCAGCTTTCATCATCTCATACGTGAGATTGTCTCCATGAATTCTGTGGAGAATATCGAGGGTAGGGTCCTCAAATAAACTAAGAAATTGGAGCCGCTTAGCTGCCTCATCCAGTTGATACATGTCTGCCATGTCCTCAAAACGAGCTATGTACGGCTCGATTCGCTCGCCTTCCTTGTATGAAGGAAGCTTCATGCGTGGGGTCGCCAGGACATGTGCAGGGAGAACACTCGTGGAGCTTGGACCAACTGCACCAGACGTGTCTGAAGCCAAGGAATCTCGCTTGAGCTTCAGCACTTCAAGTTCATGTTTTTCGCGTGCTTCTCGCTCGGCACGTTCGTGTTCTCGTTCTCTCTCGCGTTGTTCACGCTCGTATTCGCGTTGTTCTCGCTCGTATTCGCGCTGTTCTCGCTCGTGTTCGCATTGGATTCTACGCTCGTCACGAGCATCTTTCTCACGTTCCTGCTCGTAATTAAACCGTGAGAGGACGTAGGTTTGAATTTTTTCTGGGTGAGTGAGGCCCATATCTTTAGCTTCCTGTACACAGACACTGGCTGCCATGATGCTAGCTCAATCTAAATAACTAGCAACTCAGTACTGACTGCTGCTTCGCAAACGAATGGTAATAAACACAAGTAAAGAATACAGACACAAGCTAGTGGTGACCAGTCTTATCTAGTTAACTGGCAAAGAATAAAGCAAGAATGCAAATGACTGGGAAGACTCAATAATTAACACAATGGGTACGGCGACTTCCTAGCAGCGAATAAAATCGTCTGGCGTTACCAAGAATAAAGTACTAAATAGAGTTAAGTACTCTATGGATTAATAAAGCAGAAATTCACTTGCTACTTGCTAAACTAACGGTAAACACCAGTAAGCTTGTGCCTATAAACTTTAATGATAAATACCTAAATATGAACGAATGAGTAAATAGCTTTAGAGCTAGGAGTTAATATCCTGGAATGAGGTCGCCAATTGTCACGGGGTTTTTATAATAAATGCAAAATTAAATGATAATTCTCAATGATACTGAAGAGCAGGGACAATGAATTGTCTTGCTAAATCAAGCAATGATTACTTTATGCCGGTCCGCTTCGCCGACTCTCTCAGAACGAGAATTTATAAACTTTCTCAACAGTACACAGCAGAGACTAATTACTCAATTGCTGTTTATTAGTACTGTTAGCCTCTGGAGAAAGTTACTTCACCCCCGACAATAAATAACTAATACTATTAATAATATCAGGTTCTTGCTGATGCGTAACTCCTAGAAGGCACAACGGATTTTAAGCTTAATACAACAAGACTGGCCTAAGTACCAGTTATGAATAGCAAAACGTTTATGCAAGCTAGGAGCTATAAGGGAAATAAGCTTAATTGTGGAGAAATGAAACACGAGTTTACATTACATTAAGCTCAAAGAAAAAGAACTGTTAAATTTATTAATTACAAAGGAATAAATTTAATGTTACATTTCAAATGAATTCAAAATAAAGAGATCGCACTCACTCACTCAAGAGCTAAATTCTTAAACCTAGGAAAAGCACCTTAACTAAACTCTTAAGTCTAGGAAAACGAAAAGAAAATACTGGTCAATGTAGCGTATCACCAAAGAAGGGTGGGAGCCTGGAGAACTGTAGTCTAGTGGAGTCTGGGTGCTAGCTGACCTCTCTCACTCTCACTGCTGGAGCACAGAACCTCACTCCGTCGCAACAGACAAAAGACCCAATTCAAATATAGGCCAGCCGAGAGAAGGCATGGCCAACGGTTGAGGCAAGCAAGGGCGAACAATAAAGAAACAATAATATCGCTCAGTAGAGCACTTAATGACGTGCATTAGATCGGTCACTTTTGAAACAGTGACGAATGTTTTGAAAAGTATACCACCGAAATAGAGAGAGAAACGGTTAACTGAACATACACAGTGAGTTTTCCACTAATAGTTCGTGGTTTCTCACAAAAGGAAAATGTCGCGAATTTGATTCGTGACAGTCCCAACTCTTCAAATTTTATCGTAACAAACTCACGTCTCCCTTTTCTTCTCCATTATAGCACAGATATTCCATCTTTCTCCTACTAATTTTTAATCTTCTGTCTTCCATTTTTTCTCCACTCCTCCAACTTCCGTTTCTCTCCCTCGCTGGTGATATCTATCAGCGCAATATCATCTACAAATAATATAACCACGGAGCCTCTTCAGTGATGCCTATCCCCAAAACATCCAGTAACAAACAGAAGACACAGGGACTCAATGAGGGTCCCTAATGTAGACTAACTTTTACTGGAAACTTCCCTGTCACACCAACACTACTTCTGACCTGAGTTCTCATCCGGTCATACATCTCTTTAACCAGTCATACATACCTTTCTGAAACGTCCTTCTCCATCATCATCATTATCATCGTCATCCATCCTCATTATGACTTAAGCTGATGGAAGAAAACTCACATAGCGAGAGTCTTGCCTAATGCGCACCATTTAGAATCCATGAGGTGATGGGATTCTATATTAACCATTTCGGTACCAAAGATTCTCTCGGATACTTCACACAAGCTAGATTCAGCTTATTTTATTCATGTGATGGGAGACACAAGTATTTCAAGAATTAGTCCAGTAGTTTTCAATCCTGTGAAATAAATGACTAGTGACAGCTTGAAAAATATGCCTCTAGATACGGTAGTATTTAGTCTAATGTTGCCAGGGAGGTGGGTCGGTCTCCTAGGTCTCAGGGGTGGGATTTTGGAATATATTTACGATAGATTCCCTGTTTTAATTTAAGATATGTATAAGGAAGAACTAGACTAGGGAAGTTTTTTACATTCCTTTTCGTATCGTCCTGCAGAAAACAATTATAACCTGCATTAATTTTCGTTTCGCAGCTAAGATTTATTAAGTTTGAACAGGAGACAGAGGAAGATTCTGCAACCTCTCTGTCCGTCCTGCAATTCAAAACATGAGTTACTCCAGTGCACTGGTCGAAAGTGCCTTTGTGTATCCCGATCCAGGTGTTATGGACTGATGTTGCCTAGCCCCAGACCTTTTATATTAGACTGGCTAATTTTTTTTCGTTTTCCTAATCCTTTCAACAAGCGAGGTCTGGCTTGAGATTTTAATGTAAAAAAAAAAAAAAAAAAAAAAAGCAAATGTCACTGTATGGAATAACCAAATGGAATTTGTTTCCAACCTTTTCAACTGACAGTTTCTCCCACAAAAATCGTTTGACAGTAATGAGAATACGATGAACAGGGCGGTATTATAGACAGAGTTGATGAATTTTTGACATTACAAATCGATTATACTGGTAGACTATGGCGTGCTTGAAACATTACAGTAAGTACTTTAAAACATCTTGCTAAAGTCTAGTCTTTAGGATTTCAAATCCAGATGAAGATCAAGTGTCACCTATAAGTTCTAATCCTACTCCATGTGGCAGCCAAGGGTCCTTCGATCATGCAGTTCCGTCAACTCAAGACTTGGCTCCAGTACCATATTTCATTGTGAAGGGTTACTGTAGGCTTTATGTAACCCACAAAGAACAGTATGAAAATTGTCCAAGCCAAATTAACTCGAATAAAATAGCAAGAATGGACATTCTGAGGTCGTCATGGTACTGTAAAATAATAGCCGGGTAGCCTATGTCTTGACTGCATTACATGACCCACAACCCTCAAGCCGGGCACAAAACACATGACCGCCACCCCAAGTGGCATCGCACACCACTATGTGAACACAGTAAAGGTCCAGAGAATACCAGGTCAGTCCGCGCGCATGTGGGCAGGACCGTGATGACGTCAGTAGGCCTGATGACAGCTGGCCTACTCCTCCTCCCTCCCTCTCTTTTTTTTTCTTCAAATCTTTCTCTTTTATTATTTTTCTTAGTCTTTCCTCTCCACCTTCTTTAATTTCTTTCCCTATCCCATTGTTCCCTTCCATACCTCATTTTCCAATAATTCCCCCCTTCCTGTCCTTATCCACTCCTCCTTCATTCTTTTCTTTCCTCCCTTCATGCATTTCCTTCCCTTACACTGTTCTTTCCTTCCTTCCCTTCCTTTCCTCTCTCCAGTTTCATTCTCATCAATACATACAATATACTGTACTGCACATTTACCTATATCTGTACTTATTTTTTTAAATGTTGGTTTACATTACTGTGGCAAATGTGTGTGTGTGTGTGTGTGTGTGTGTGTGTGTGTGTGTGTGTGTGTGTGTGTGTGTGTGTGTGTGTGTGTGTGTGTGTGTGTGTGTGTGTGTGTGTTCTTACCTAATTGTATCTTTACAGGAATGAGTCAAGTTCGTACTGTCCCGTGTCTTAAACCATATTTATCGTACATATCCTTAAATTTGTGAATTGTTTTGGCAAACACTATTTCATTCGGCTGTGCATTCCACTGATCAATTGCTCTGTTTGGGAAACTGAATTTCCTCACGTCTTTATCATCTCTCTTCTTATGCAGTTTTTTGCAGTGTCCTCTTGCTGATGCTTCCCCATATGTTAAATAATCATTTATGTCTATTTCCTCCTTCCCTGATATACATTTATATAGCATTATCATGTCACCTCTTTTCCTTCTCTCCTGTAGTGTTGGTAGAATCAGTTTATTTAGTCTTTCTTCGTAGCTTAGATCCCTTAAGCTTGGTATCCATCTTATAGCGGCCCTTTGAACTTTTTCAATCTTGTCTATGTGTTTTTTGAGATGAGGACTCCAGATTACTGATGCATACTCCAGGGTTGGTCTGATAAATGATGTTATTATCCTTCTTAGCATGTCTTCATTTATGTATGTGAATGCTATTCTCATATTTGCAAGCAGTGTATACATGTTCCGTACCTTCTCACTGATGTGGTCAGCCGGAGATAGTCTGTTATTGATAATCACACCTAGGTCCTTCTCTCTTTCTGATGTGTGTAGGGTTTTATTTCCTAACGTATAATCCCAATCAGGTCTTTTTCCACTTTTACTAAACTTGATTACATGACGTTTGTCCACACTGAATTCCATTTGCCATGTATTACTCCATTCATGAAGTTTATTTAATTCTTCTTGTAGCTCTTTACAAGAGTCTGTGTTAGTAATTCCCCTTTGTATTTCTGCATCATCTGCAAACATATTTAGATAGCTTTCATTTCCAGTGTTACTGTCTATATCATTTATATACACTAAAAACATGATTGGTGCTAGCACTGAGACCTGTGGTACTCCAGTAGTCACTTCTTTCCATGATGAGTAGTTTCCCCTTAGTACTGTTCTCATTTCTCTTTTTATGAGAAAATCTAGCATCCAACAAAACAGTTTGCCTCGAATTCCTCCTTGATGGTACAGTTTCCATAAAAGTCTTTGGTGTGGTACTGTGTCAAATGCTTTTTTGAAATCTAAATAGATACTGTCCACCCATCATTCTCTTTCCTGTAATGTGTCTGTTACTCTGTCATAGTAGCTCAACAGATTAGTAACACATGATTTTCCTTTTCTGAAACCAAATTGTCTTCCTGTTATCATATTGTGTTCTTCTAGATAATTTACCCAAGCTTTTTTTATAAGCTTTCTAAATACCTTGCTTACAACACTGGTCAGTGCTACTAGTAGGTAGTTGAGTGGATTTTGTCTATTTCCTTTCTTGAATAAGGGGACAATATTTGCTTTCTTCCAAATATCAGGTAGTTTACCTTGACTCAAGTATTTCTTGAAAATTAAAAATAATGGTTTACTTAACTCCTTTGCACATTCTCGCAGCACCCAACATGAAATTTCATCAGGACCATTTGTTTTTCCTATCTAATTTACTTAACTCCTCCTGTATTACTTTTTCTGATATTTGTATATCTGGTAGTATATGTGGGCATGCATGTTCCACATGGTCCCTCTCAAAAATTTTTTCTTCTGTAAAAACTGATTGGAAATTCTTATTTAGTGCTTCACAAATATCTTTCTCTTGTGTATAGGTGATTCCCTCGTCCGTAATGGATTGTATTATATCTTTTTTGCTTCTGATGTAGCTGTAAAATAGCTTCGGTTGATCACTACTTTTATTTATTATATCCTCCTCAAACTGTTTTTGGGCTTCCCTCCTTATTCTTGTATAATCGTTTCTTGCCTGTTTGTAATTATTATATGCCCTTTCACTATTATGTCTTATGTATCTATTCCACAACAAATCTCTTCTTTCTTTTGAGTTTTTACATTCTGTAATGAACCATTTCTGTATTTTCTTATCTGCTTCTTTGTGCTGTGGGATGAGCTTCTGGACTACTATTCATAAAATTCACAGAATTTTTTATATACAGCATTTAAATCTTGTCCTCTAAGCTCATTTTCCCAATCAACTTTTAAGAAATACTTCTTTAGGTCATGATAATTTCCATTTTTATAGTTTAGGCTCTTTTTGTAACTTTCATTGCTGTTAACTATGTCATATGATATCCTGAAGTTGCAATTTAGTACTGCATGGTCGCTCTTGCCGAGTGGAGGATGATATATTAAACTGTCAATATCATTTTCTTGCCTAGTAAATATGAGATCTAGCATTGAAGGTACATCGAGTCCTCTTTTTCTGGTGGTTTCCCTCACATGTTGCATTAGGAAAAACTCTTGCACGAGATCCAGGAGCTTTTGGTCCCAACAGCTTTCTTGGCTTATTATATCTAGAGTATTCCAATTTATATTTGTATTAAAATCTCCAGTTGGTATAATTCTTTCCGATTTCTCTTCCATTTTATGTAGTAATGATCTTAAACTCTGAATTGTACTCTCTGCCAGGTCCTAATATTCGTCTCTTTCCCATGTGTTTGATCTGGGTGGCATGTACAAATTGGCTACAATTACTTTCCCTTCAGATGTGTTGATCTCTTCTGCAATCAATTCTACTTGTGAGGGTATATCTAGTTTTATTTCATTGACTTTTAGATTTTTCTTAGTTAATATTATAATTCCTCCTCCTTTTTTTAAGTTTCTATCTCTTCTCCATATATTATATTCCTCTAAGTTTAGTATGTCATTTGATATCCTTGGTGTTAATTTTGTTTCAGTTAGGCATATTATATGTGGTTCATTTTCTCTGACATAATCTTTCATCTCTAATAATTTAGATACCATTCCATCCACATTTGAGTACATCAACTTAATCATCTTGTTTATATACTTGTCATGACATGGTTCTACTACCTTCCTCCTTTTTACTCCCTCCTGTTTATGTACCACTTTCGTACCTGCAATCCTATTACTTTGTAAAACAATGTGTTCTTTTCTTCTGATCTTCCCTCATATTTTGTTTTTGCTTCCTCCCTCTCCTCTTTCAGTAATTCCAGTTCCTCTTGTGTTAGGCATCTTTTTATCCATACATTTTTGAACTCCTCTTTTTCCATAAGATTCTTCGCATTTTTTAGTATCTCCTCCACGGTGTTTACACTCTGGAAAGTTACCTTTAGAGGTCTTGACTTGATTTTCTCGTATTTCCCTAACCTTTTGTGTTCCTCTATGTCTTTACTACAGATTTCCTCTGATACTTCTTTCAATAGACTCATTACATTTGCCATCTCCTTTTTGTCTCTTGAGATCTTGTTTTTTACTTCTTGCTCTTCTACACCAGTGATTACTATAGATTTGTTGATATCTACTGAATCTCTGACTAACTTTGGATTGTTTTGGATTATTCTTTTCACTTCCTTTTTAATGCTTTTTTCTTCCACCCTTGTTTCTAAGTCTTTCTTTACTTTCACCATTTCAGCATACGTGGTTTCCACATCATTTTTGTAGCTTTGTACAGCTTCATTCACCTGTGTTATCTTCTCCTCAATATCACTGCTCTGGTCTATCAGACTGCTTACTTGCCTAATTGTATCATTTTTGAACTCTTCCATAATACTCTCATGGTTGACTACTGTACTTGCCATTTCACTTATTTTCCTCCTAAGTGTACTCAATTCCACTGATAGTTCACATATGGTTGTGTCTTTCTTGTTGACCTCCCTTCCTAGTTTTAATATTTCTTCCTTTTGCAAGTGCATCTGCTTCTTTATTTCATCAAACTCATTCTGGAAGGCCATCTCAAGTCTGTGTACACGCTCTACCAGTTTATTGTGAGTCTCCATTTCAACCAGTTCTTGGTAGAAATCATCATCCTGCTTTCTACCTTTATCCCTTTTCTTTTCCAAATTTGCTTTACTAAAGTATGTGGTCATTTTGCAATACTAAAAGCACAGAGTACTTACATTCCCTGGGGCAGTTGTAGTCTAAACAAACAATCAGCTGATTGAGCGCATTCTTTCGCTACTCAGTTCTCTTTTCTGTTTGAACAAGTCTTGTTTAAACTTCTTCTTATATTTTTTTTTAATAATAAAAAACCATTTAGTCTAACCTGGTACAGAGCTTGACTCATATAAAGATACTACTTTAGGTAATGCCACTGGCCGTGCTGCCCCGGTATGGAGCGCTGTCGGCCTGCGTCTGCACTCCTTGGTGTGTGTGTGTGTGTGTGTCCATTTCTTTATCCATCATTCCTCCCTTTCTTTCCCCATCTCCTTTTCCATTTCCTCTCTCCTTTCCCTCTTCCTCTATCCTCCATCCCATTCCTTTCTTCTTACCACCACTCCATCTTACTTTTCACCTACATGTGGTAATTCCTTTACAAACGCCGCACACCCTTCCTTCCTTACTAATGCGTTAGCCTCACCTCCCTTCTTAAATCCCTCTCTTCCCCTCACGGGATCAGCTCACACTCACCCAGTATTCAAAAGTAAACCACAACCTTCTTCTTTACTACATTCAGGACTCATAAGGATAATGTAATGGCAAAAAACAGGTTAAATATATGGTTAACTGCAATAGCCTCTATTAACACGAAATTAGCAAGAGTAAATTTACCTAAGTCAGCCCTGATAAAATGAAAATACACTGGGTAATGCTCAGTTAATGCAAGATAAATTATTACAGATACAAAATAATATTAAAACTGGCTGACAAAATGAATCCTACATAAATTACAAAACCCCCACTAGGCCTAAGAATTAACCTTACGCTACACAGTACAAGAAAAAATGCAACAACATTTATACTCAAATTACACACAGCTACTAGATGGTTGGAGACTTCTTGAGCACTCACAATAATAATAACTGTACAGGGGAGGACAGAGATGTGAACAAAATGAGGAGCAGATCTAAGTGGCAATAATGCAGAGACTGAGCTCATTATATAGGGGCCGGCAGAGCTTGATACAACTTGTAAGAAGGACGCGCAAATGAAGCCATGGGGACAAAGAGTTGACAATCCCGCTCTGAACAACAGAAAGGACGACTTACTCTACTATAACGGTAGAAGGGGGGACTGAGGCAGAACACGCTCGTGATCAAACATGCAGCATAGTGTGCGTTAGAATTACACAAAGGATGATGAAATCATAGGCTATGTAACACCTCCCCACAAAGAAAAAGAAATTTACAAAGGAAATTTCTTATTACTCTAAAACAATCTGTCTAAAGTCTAGATAAGCAATCTGCAATGACATTTTCTTTCCCCTTGACATGTTGTATGTCTAATGAATACTCATGAAGAAGTAGACTCCATCTTGTCAATCTCTGATTTTTATCTTTAAACTTACTAAGGAATTTCAGTGGGTTATGATCGGTATAAATGACTATGGGGTCAAAACCAGTACACAAATAAAATTAAAAATGCTGTAAACCCAAAATCAAGGCCAAAAGCTCTTTCTCAATAGTGGAGTAGTTCTTTTGAGGTGGAGTGAACTTCTTACTGTAGTAAAATACAGGGTGTTCAATACCCTGATCATCCTCTTGCAGCAAAACAGCCCCAGCTCCTGTATCACTTGCATCAACAGCCATCTTAAAAGGCTTAGCAAAATTTGGAGTAGCGAGCACTGGCTGACTTAATAGGATGGCTTTAAGTTTGTTGAAAGAGGATTCACAATTATCGGTCCAGACAAATTTAACTCCCTTCTTCAGTAGGTCTGTAAGAGGTGATACAAGAATAGAAAAGTTAAGAACAAATCTCCTGTAATAACCTACCATTCCCAAAAATCTTTGTAGCTCTTTCCTACTTTTAGGTCTGGGAAGATCACTTATAACCTGAACCTTAGCTGCTGGTGGTGCAACATGTCCATCACCAATTGCGTACCCAAGGTACTGAACTTTAGCTTGACCAAACTCACACTTTGACAAATTAGCTACAAGATTAGCCTGAACCAAACGCTCAAGAAATTTACTGACATGGTACAGGTGATCTTTCCAGTTGTCACTGAAGATTAATACATCATCAATATAAACAACACACCCTGCCAAACCCTCTGTTACAACATTCATGAGCTTCTGAAATGTGGCTGGTGCATTCTTCATACCATATGGCATTACCGAACATGCAAAAGTCTTTCCTAGTGTTACAAAACATGTGATTTCCCTAGCACGTTCAGTCATAGGTACTTGCCAGTATCCCTTTAACAAATCAAACTTACTTATGTACCTAGCCTATCCGATCTTGTCTATGCAATCTTCCACACGAGGGAGAGGGTAAGTGTCTGTTTTGGTTATCTGATTAACACGTCTGTACTCGATGCAAAGCCGCTGTGACCCACCCGGCTTAGGGACCAGAGTGACAGGAGAACTCCACTCGCTCTGACAGGGCTCAATCATCTTGTGGTCCAACAGGTAGCCAAGCTCCTTCTGGATGAGAGAAACTTTCACTGGGTTCACACGGTAAGGAGGCAATTTAATTGGCTTTGCGTCTCCAACATCGACATCATGCATCAACACAGTAGTTCTTCCTGGAGTGGCACGGAACACTTGCGGGTACTCCTGCAGTAATGCCGAAAACTCCTGCCTTTCCTCGGGAGGTAGATGAGAAAGCTTAGTCTGGAGATCATTCATGATATCAGGATTCTTCCCCAAACTATCACTCAGGCTCATGCTGCATGGGAGAGCTTCACTTGCAGACTCGGGTGGAACAGCTACAGTGCAGACTGGATTATTTTCGTCCTGCCTGTGATATAACTTTAGCATGTTGATGTGACAAAGTTGCTTGTTCTTTCTACGATCTGGTGTGGCGATGACATAGTTGACATCACTGAGTTTCTTCTCCACGAAATAAGGACCACTAAACTTGGCTTGAAGAGGTTGCCCATGCACTGGTAGCAGAATCAAAACCTGATCTCCTGGCTGAAAGTGGCGTAACCTGGACTTCTTATCATACCAAGTTTTCATCTTCTCCTGAGCAGCTCCTAAATTCTCTCTCGCCAGCTGTAAAGCAGTGGACAGCCGTTCTTTGAACTTCATCACATACTCCAGCAGGTTGACGTCATCTTCCTCCGACGGCCAGCATTCCTTGAGTGGCTTAAGGGATCCTCTTACTTCATGGCCAAACAGTAGTTCAAAGGGTGAGAAGCCCAGTGATTCATTTGGAGATTCTCTTGCGGCAAACACAACGAATGGAAGACCTTTGTCCCAGTCTTTCTGATGTTCCAAACAGTATTTCTTGAGCATCAATTTGAGTGTTTGATGATATCTCTCCAACGCTCCTTGAGTCTGGGGATGGTAAGCTGAAGACGTGATCTGGGTGATGCCCAACTCTTTCAGAGACTGCTTGAAAACATTTGACATGAAATTACTTCCCCGGTCTGACTGTACCTCCTTGGGCAGACCAAACTTTGTGAAGAACCCCAGCATTTCCTTAACCACGTTCTTTGCTGAGATATTTCTAAGTGGAATGGCTTCAGGATAACGAGTAGCCATATCAATCAGGGTCAACACATAAGCAAATCCTGAAGAAGTCTTAGGAAGAGGGCCCACAATATCCACCAACACACGGGTGAAAGGCGCCTCAAAAGGAGGAATGGGAACTAGAGGTGCAACCTTTTCGGTCTGATTACACTTCTCCACAACTTGACAGGTGTGACAAGACTTACAATACCAGGAAACATCCCTGAAGATACCTGGCCAGTAGAAGTGTTTCAAAATGCGTGCCACAGTCTTCCTCACTCCAAGGTGTCCTGCCAAACTGGAATAATGAGCCACTCTAATGATATCCTGCCTACAAACACGAGGGATGACAACTTGATGTACAACCTCCCATTCACAGTCGGCTGATGCTGTTGGGGGTCTCCACTTCCTCATAAGTACTCCTGACTTTACATAATAACAAGTAGAAGCACCGGCTGACTCTTCCTCACTGCAAGCAGAGTTAGCTAGACCTTTCAACTCAGGGTCAGCAACCTGCAACTCAACCAACTCTTGACGAGACAAATTATCAACACTACGGGGTACTGCCTCATCTGGTGAGTGGTCCAAATTAGCAAGAAAAGTGTCAGCTAGAATAACATCATCATCATCATCATCATCCTCTAAATCACCAGTAACTTTAGACTTAGCCCTAGTGACAGCACATGCAGGGAACACATCAGGGACATCACAATCATGGGTCGCAGCCACTGGCTCACCAGACAACTGAGGAGCTGGACACACTTGACTTCCACCAATATCATTTCCAAGTAAGAAAGTTACACCTGACATTGGGAGTGTCTCAACCAACCCAACCATAACGGAACCATTAACAAAACCAGACTCTAAATTCACTCTGCACAGAGGGACAGAGAAGTAATTATTCCCTACACCTTGTAAGATTACAGTTTCATCAGAGGAATTAACATTAGAGCCTAGAACACTGGTCAGCATAAGGGATTGGCAAGCACCTGTATCACGATATATTTGAACTGATTTCCTGTCATTACTGTACAGAGGACTGACAAAACCATCAGACAGGAAATTAGCACATGAACTCTTGAGAGTGTCACCCACGTCACTGCTCAAAAGAGGAGCTCCATCATGAGAATTTAAGTTACCCCTCAAAGCAGGTTCAGTTAACTCAGTTAAAGAATTCTGGGAACTCTCAAGGGTGGACACTAGACCAATTGACTGAATATTTAAAGACTCCTTTTTGTTCACATCACGCTGTCTCCTGAAACATTTCTCCGTAGTATGACCAAGCTTACTACAATAAGTACATTTTTCTTTTCTGAAATCTAGAGGTGGAGCTGGTATTTACTTCCTGAGAAACATCATCTTTATTCTCTTTCCTGTTACCTGTATTCTGAGTAGAGGCAACGTACTTACTCTCAGCTTTCCCTTTTTCTCTAGAATATCTCTTGTGAGTGAGAACATATTCATCAGCTAAAACTGCAGCATCAGACAAATTATCTATTCTTTTCTCATCAAGATATAGGCTTACATCTTTATAAATACACCTCTTGAAGTCCTCCAGCAAAATCATCTGCTTAAATTTACCAAAATCAGAATCCACATTCTTAGAATTTAACCACTGCTCTAACAGATCTTCTTTGATTTTTGCATACTCAACATGGGATTGCTTATCTTGCTTGTAAGTTGTCCTAAATTTTACTCTATAGGCTTCAGGAACAAGCTCATAGGCCTTAAGAATCAAGCTCTTAAGTACATCATAATTATCAGATTGATCCTGAGGCAAAGATGCATAAGTTACTTGAGCTTTACCGGTGAGAACAGTTTGAAGGAGTACTGGCCAATACTTTTTGGGCCAATTAAAACCTGTAGCTACCCTCTCAAACAACTGAAAATACTTTGTTAAATCAGATTCATTAAAAGGAGGGACAAGTTTAACGTTTTTAGCCACATCAAAATCATCAGAGCTAGATGATCCAGTTCCACCTTGTTTCATGCGATACTCATGGTCTACCTGAATCCTAGCAATTTCAACTTGTGCCTCAGCCTCCTCAGAACGGGCCTGAAATTCAGCCTCCTTAGCACTTGCTTGAAATTCAGCCTCCTTAGCACGAGACTCCGCCTCCTTAGCCTGAGCCTCCTGCAGGGCTAGCTGTAACTTAGCTAATTCAATCTGCGTTCGCTCATTTGGAGGAATTACATTAAACAAGCTTTCATTAATCATGTCAACAATTTGATCTTTAGAATGATGAGAGCGAACAGCAATTCCCAATTGTTGAGCAACAAGTTTAAGTTCATTTTTTGTTCTGTTTTCTACATCACACACTGTTTGCACATTTGACAAAAAATCTTTGGCTTCATCAAGTGTAGTAATAGTAGACATCATGAATAAATCACAGTCACAAAATATCAAGCAATATCCTTATGATAATATCCTGAATATCCTGATGAGAGGTCGTCAAATTTATGTTACGGAACGGAGAAAGATAATGTACACTTTAAGTGAGAATACTAAAAATCACTACTGTCCCGTAAAGTTCCAGGTTCAAAACAAAAGAGTTAGGTAAAATTACAAGTTAAAGTTTAATGCTCAAACTAACAACAAAACATTCAGGACTCATAGGATAATGTAATGGCAAAAAACAGGTTAAATATATGGTTAACTGCAATAGCCTCTATTAACACGAAATTAGCAAGAGTAAATTTACCTAAGTCAGCCCTGATAAAATGAAAATACACTGGGTAATGCTCAGTTAATGCAAGATAAATTATTACAGATACAAAATAATATTAAAACTGGCTGACAAAATGAATCCTACATAAATTACAAAAACCCCACTAGGCCTAAGAATTAACCTTACGCTACACAGTACAAGAAAAAATGCAACAACATTTATACTCAAATTACACACAGCTACTAGATGGTTGGAGACTTCTTGAGCACTCACAATAATAATAACTGTACAGGGGAGGACAGAGATGTGAACAAAATGAGGAGCAGATCTAAGTGGCAATAATGCAGAGACTGAGCTCATTATATAGGGGCCGGCAGAGCTTGATACAACTTGTAAGAAGGACGCGCAAATGAAGCCATGGGGACAAAGAGTTGACAATCCCGCTCTGAACAACAGAAAGGACGACTTACTCTACTATAACGGTAGAAGGGGGGACTGAGGCAGAACACGCTCGTGATCAAACATGCAGCATAGTGTGCGTTAGAATTACACAAAGGATGATGAAATCATAGGCTATGTAACACCTCCCCACAAAGAAAAAGAAATTTACAAAGGAAATTTCTTATTACTCTAAAACAATCTGTCTAAAGTCTAGATAAGCAATCTGCAATGACATTTTCTTTCCCCTTGACATGTTGTATGTCTAATGAATACTCATGAAGAAGTAGACTCCATCTTGTCAATCTCTGATTTTTATCTTTAAACTTACTAAGGAATTTCAGTGGGTTATGATCGGTATAAATGACTATGGGGTCAAAACCAGTACACAAATAAAATGAAAAATGCTGTAAACCCAAAATCAAGGCCAAAAAGCTCTTTCTCAATAGTGGAGTAGTTCTTTTGAGGTGGAGTGAACTTCTTACTGTAGTAAGATACAGGGTGTTCAATACCCTGATCATCCTCTTGCAGCAAAACAGCCCCAGCTCCTGTATCACTTGCATCAACAGCCATCTTAAAAGGCTTAGCAAAATTTGGAGTAGCGAGCACTGGCTGACTTAATAGGATGGCTTTAAGTTTGTTGAAAGAGGATTCACAATTATCGGTCCAGACAAATTTAACTCCCTTTTTCAGTAGGTCTGTATGAGGTGATACAAGAATAGAAAAGTTAAGAACAAATCTCCTGTAATAACCTACCATTCCCAAAAATCTTTGTAGCTCTTTCCTACTTTTAGGTCTGGGAAGATCACTTATAACCTGAACCTTAGCTGCTGGTGGTGCAACATGTCCATCACCAATTGCGTACCCAAGGTACTGAACTTTAGCTTGACCAAACTCACACTTTGATAAATTAGCTACAAGATTAGCCTGAACCAAACGCTCAAGAAATTTACTGACATGGTACAGGTGATCTTTCCAGTTGTCACTGAAGATTAATACATCATCAATATAAACAACACACCCTGCCAAACCCTCTGTTACAACATTCATGAGCTTCTGAAATGTGGCTGGTGCATTCTTCATACCATATGGCATTACCGAACATGCAAAAGTCTTTCCTAGTGTTACAAAACATGTGATTTCCCTAGCACGTTCAGTCATAGGTACTTGCCAGTATCCCTTTAACAAATCAAACTTACTTATGTACCTAGCCTATCCGATCTTGTCTATGCAATCTTCCACACGAGGGAGAGGGTAAGTGTCTGTTTTGGTTATCTGATTAACACGTCTGTAGTCGATGCAAAGCCGCTGTGACCCACCCGGCTTAGGGACCAGAGTGACAGGAGAACTCCACTCGCTCTGACAGGGCTCAATCATCTTGTGGTCCAACAGGTAGCCAAGCTCCTTCTGGATGAGAGAAACTTTCACTGGGTTCACACGGTAAGGAGGCAATTTAATTGGCTTTGCGTCTCCAACATCGACATCATGCATCAACACAGTAGTTCTTCCTGGAGTGGCACGGAACACTTGCGGGTACTCCTGCAGTAATGCCGAAAACTCCTGCCTTTCCTCGGGAGGTAGATGAGAAAGCTTAGTCTGGAGATCATTCATGATATCAGGATTCTTCCCCAAACTATCACTCAGGCTCATGCTGCATGGGAGAGCTTCACTTGCAGACTCGGGTGGAACAGCTACAGTGCAGACTGGATTATTTTCGTCCTGCCTGTGATATAACTTTAGCATGTTGATGTGACAAAGTTGCTTGTTCTTTCTACGATCTGGTGTGGCGATGACATAGTTGACATCACTGAGTTTCTTCTCCACGAAATAAGGACCACTAAACTTGGCTTGAAGAGGTTGCCCATGCACTGGTAGCAGAATCAAAACCTGATCTCCTGGCTGAAAGTGGCGTAACCTGGACTTCTTATCATACCAAGTTTTCATCTTCTCCTGAGCAGCTCCTAAATTCTCTCTCGCCAGCTGTAAAGCAGTGGACAGCCGTTCTTTGAACTTCATCACATACTCCAGCAGGTTGACGTCATCTTCCTCCGACGGCCAGCATTCCTTGAGTGGCTTAAGGGATCCTCTTACTTCATGGCCAAACAGTAGTTCAAAGGGTGAGAAGCCCAGTGATTCATTTGGAGATTCTCTTGCGGCAAACACAACGAATGGAAGACCTTTGTCCCAGTCTTTCTGATGTTCCAAACAGTATTTCTTGAGCATCAATTTGAGTGTTTGATGATATCTCTCCAACGCTCCTTGAGTCTGGGGATGGTAAGCTGAAGACGTGATCTGGGTGATGCCCAACTCTTTCAGAGACTGCTTGAAAACATTTGACATGAAATTACTTCCCCGGTCTGACTGTACCTCCTTGGGCAGACCAAACTTTGTGAAGAACCCCAGCATTTCCTTAACCACGTTCTTTGCTGAGATATTTCTAAGTGGAATGGCTTCAGGATAACGAGTAGCCATATCAATCAGGGTCAACACATAAGAAAATCCTGAAGAAGTCTTAGGAAGAGGGCCCACAATATCCACCAACACACGGGTGAAAGGCGCCTCAAAAGGAGGAATGGGAACTAGAGGTGCAACCTTTTCGGTCTGATTACACTTCTCCACAACTTGACAGGTGTGACAAGACTTACAATACCAGGAAACATCCCTGAAGATACCTGGCCAGTAGAAGTGTTTCAAAATGCGTGCCACAGTCTTCCTCACTCCAAGGTGTCCTGCCAAACTGGAATAATGAGCCACTCTAATGATATCCTGCCTACAAACACGAGGGATGACAACTTGATGTACAACCTCCCATTCACAGTCGGCTGATGCTGTTGGGGGTCTCCACTTCCTCATAAGTACTCCTGACTTTACATAATAACAAGTAGAAGCACCGGCTGACTCTTCCTCACTGCAAGCAGAGTTAGCTAGACCTTTCAACTCAGGGTCAGCAACCTGCAACTCAACCAACTCTTGACGAGACAAATTATCAACACTACGGGGTACTGCCTCATCTGGTGAGTGGTCCAAATTAGCAAGAAAAGTGTCAGCTAGAATAACATCATCATCATCATCATCATCCTCTAAATCACCAGTAACTTTAGACTTAGCCCTAGTGACAGCACATGCAGGGAACACATCAGGGACATCACAATCATGGGTCGCAGCCACTGGCTCACCAGACAACTGAGGAGCTGGACACACTTGACTTCCACCAATATCATTTCCAAGTAAGAAAGTTACACCTGACATTGGGAGTGTCTCAACCAACCCAACCATAACGGAACCATTAACAAAACCAGACTCTAAATTCACTCTGCACAGAGGGACAGAGAAGTAATTATTCCCTACACCTTGTAAGATTACAGTTTCATCAGAGGAATTAACATTAGAGCCTAGAACACTGGTCAGCATAAGGGATTGGCAAGCACCTGTATCACGATATATTTGAACTGATTTCCTGTCATTACTGTACAGAGGACTGACAAAACCATCAGACAGGAAATTAGCACATGAACTCTTGAGAGTGTCACCCACGTCACTGCTCAAAAGAGGAGCTCCATCATGAGAATTTAAGTTACCCCTCAAAGCAGGTTCAGTTAACTCAGTTAAAGAATTCTGGGAACTCTCAAGGGTGGACACTAGACCAATTGACTGAATATTTAAAGACTCCTTTTTGTTCACATCACGCTGTCTCCTGAAACATTTCTCCGTAGTATGACCAAGCTTACTACAATAAGTACATTTTCTTTTCTGAAATCTAGAGGTGGAGCTGGTATTTACTTCCTGAGAAACATCATCTTTATTCTCTTTCCTGTTACCTGTATTCTGAGTAGAGGCAACGTACTTACTCTCAGCTTTCCCTTTTTCTCTAGAATATCTCTTGTGAGTGAGAACATATTCATCAGCTAAAACTGCAGCATCAGACAAATTATCTATTCTTTTCTCATCAAGATATAGGCTTACATCTTTATAAATACACCTCTTGAAGTCCTCCAGCAAAATCATCTGCTTAAATTTACCAAAATCAGAATCCACATTCTTAGAATTTAACCACTGCTCTAACAGATCTTCTTTGATTTTTGCATACTCAACATGGGATTGCTTATCTTGCTTGTAAGTTGTCCTAAATTTTACTCTATAGGCTTCAGGAACAAGCTCATAGGCCTTAAGAATCAAGCTCTTAAGTACATCATAATTATCAGATTGATCCTGAGGCAAAGATGCATAAGTTACTTGAGCTTTACCGGTGAGAACAGTTTGAAGGAGTACTGGCCAATACTTTTTGGGCCAATTAAAACCTGTAGCTACCCTCTCAAACAACTGAAAATACTTTGTTAAATCAGATTCATTAAAAGGAGGGACAAGTTTAACGTTTTTAGCCACATCAAAATCATCATAGCTAGATGATCCAGTTCCACCTTGTTTCATGCGATACTCATGGTCTACCTGAATCCTAGCAATTTCAACTTGTGCCTCAGCCTCCTTAGAACAGGCCTGAAATTCAGCCTCCTTAGCACTTGCTTGAAATTCAGCCTCCTTAGCACGAGACTCCGCCTCCTTAGCCTGAGCCTCCTGCAGGGCTAGCTGTAA
Source organism: Coenobita brevimanus (assembly GCF_032717465.1). Taxonomy (NCBI): domain Eukaryota; kingdom Metazoa; phylum Arthropoda; class Malacostraca; order Decapoda; family Coenobitidae; genus Coenobita; species Coenobita brevimanus. The sequence continues at coordinate 14,624,870 of NC_137003.1, read as the reverse complement.
CTTAGCTAATTCAATCTGCGTTCGCTCATTTGGAGGAATTACATTAAACAAGCTTTCATTAAACATGTCAACAATTTGATCTTTAGAATGATGAGAGCGAACAGCAATTCCCAATTGTTGAGCAACAAGCTTAAGTTCATTTTTTGTTCTGTTTTCTACATCACACACTGTTTGCACATTTGACAAAAAATCTTTGGCTTCATCAAGTGTAGTAATAGTAGACATCATGAATAAATCACAGTCACAAAATATCAAGCAATATCCTTATGATAATATCCTGAATATCCTGATGAGAGGTCGTCAAATTTATGTTACGGAACGGAGAAAGATAATGTACACTTTAAGTGAGAATACTAAAAATCACTACTGTCCCGTAAAGTTCCAGGTTCAAAACAAAAGAGTTAGGTAAAATTACAAGTTAAAGTTTAATGCTCAAACTAACAACAAAACATTCAGGACTCATAGGATAATGTAATGGCAAAAAACAGGTTAAATATATGGTTAACTGCAATAGCCTCTATTAACACGAAATTAGCAAGAGTAAATTTACCTAAGTCAGCCCTGATAAAATGAAAATACACTGGGTAATGCTCAGTTAATGCAAGATAAATTATTACAGATACAAAATAATATTAAAACTGGCTGACAAAATGAATCCTACATAAATTACAAAAACCCCACTAGGCCTAAGAATTAACCTTACGCTACACAGTACAAGAAAAAATGCAACAACATTTATACTCAAATTACACACAGCTACTAGATGGTTGGAGACTTCTTGAGCACTCACAATAATAATAACTGTACAGGGGAGGACAGAGATGTGAACAAAATGAGGAGCAGATCTAAGTGGCAATAATGCAGAGACTGAGCTCATTATACAGGGGCCGGCAGAGCTTGATACAACTTGTAAGAAGGACGCGCAAATGAAGCCATGGGGACAAAGAGTTGACAATCCCGCTCTGAACAACAGAAAGGACGACTTACTCTACTATAACGGTAGAAGGGGGGACTGAGGCAGAACACGCTCGTGATCAAACATGCAGCATAGTGTGCGTTAGAATTACACAAAGGATGATGAAATCATAGGCTATGTAACACCTCCCCACAAAGAAAAAGAAATTTACAAAGGAAATTTCTTATTACTCTAAAACAATCTGTCTAAAGTCTAGATAAGCAATCTGCAATGACATTTTCTTTCCCCTTGACATGTTGTATGTCTAATGAATACTCATGAAGAAGTAGACTCCATCTTGTCAATCTCTGATTTTTATCTTTAAACTTACTAAGGAATTTCAGTGGGTTATGATCGGTATAAATGACTATGGGGTCAAAACCAGTACACAAATAAAATGAAAAATGCTGTAAACCCAAAATCAAGGCCAAAAGCTCTTTCTCAATAGTGGAGTAGTTCTTTTGAGGTGGAGTGAACTTCTTACTGTAGTAAGATACAGGGTGTTCAATACCCTGATCATCCTCTTGCAGCAAAACAGCCCCAGCTCCTGTATCACTTGCATCAACAGCCATCTTAAAAGGCTTAGCAAAATTTGGAGTAGCGAGCACTGGCTGACTTAATAGGATGGCTTTAAGTTTGTTGAAAGAGGATTCACAATTATCGGTCCAGACAAATTTAACTCCCTTCTTCAGTAGGTCTGTAAGAGGTGATACAAGAATAGAAAAGTTAAGAACAAATCTCCTGTAATAACCTACCATTCCCAAAAATCTTTGTAGCTCTTTCCTACTTTTAGGTCTGGGAAGATCACTTATAACCTGAACCTTAGCTGCTGGTGGTGCAACATGTCCATCACCAATTGCGTACCCAAGGTACTGAACTTTAGCTTGACCAAACTCACACTTTGATAAATTAGCTACAAGATTAGCCTGAACCAAACGCTCAAGAAATTTACTGACATGGTACAGGTGATCTTTCCAGTTGTCACTGAAGATTAATACATCATCAATATAAACAACACACCCTGCCAAACCCTCTGTTACAACATTCATGAGCTTCTGAAATGTGGCTGGTGCATTCTTCATACCATATGGCATTACCGAACATGCAAAAGTCTTTCCTAGTGTTACAAAACATGTGATTTCCCTAGCACGTTCAGTCATAGGTACTTGCCAGTATCCCTTTAACAAATCAAACTTACTTATGTACCTAGCCTTTCCGATCTTGTCTATGCAATCTTCCACACGAGGGAGAGGGTAAGTGTCTGTTTTGGTTATCTGATTAACACGTCTGTAGTCGATGCAAAGCCGCTGTGACCCACCCGGCTTAGGGACCAGAGTGACAGGAGAACTCCACTCGCTCTGACAGGGCTCAATCATCTTGTGGTCCAACAGGTAGCCAAGCTCCTTCTGGATGAGAGAAACTTTCACTGGGTTCACACGGTAAGGAGGCAATTTAATTGGCTTTGCGTCTCCAACATCGACATCATGCATCAACACAGTAGTTCTTCCTGGAGTGGCACGGAACACTTGCGGGTACTCCTGCAGTAATGCCGAAAACTCCTGCCTTTCCTCGGGAGGTAGATGAGAAAGCTTAGTCTGGAGATCATTCATGATATCAGGATTCTTCCCCAAACTATCACTCAGGCTCATGCTGCATGGGAGAGCTTCACTTGCAGACTCGGGTGGAACAGCTACAGTGCAGACTGGATTATTTTCGTCCTGCCTGTGATATAACTTTAGCATGTTGATGTGACAAAGTTGCTTGTTCTTTCTACGATCTGGTGTGGCGATGACATAGTTGACATCACTGAGTTTCTTCTCCACGAAATAAGGACCACTAAACTTGGCTTGAAGAGGTTGCCCATGCACTGGTAGCAGAATCAAAACCTGATCTCCTGGCTGAAAGTGGCGTAACCTGGACTTCTTATCATACCAAGTTTTCATCTTCTCCTGAGCAGCTCCTAAATTCTCTCTCGCCAGCTGTAAAGCAGTGGACAGCCGTTCTTTGAACTTCATCACATACTCCAGCAGGTTGACGTCATCTTCCTCCGACGGCCAGCATTCCTTGAGTGGCTTAAGGGATCCTCTTACTTCATGGCCAAACAGTAGTTCAAAGGGTGAGAAGCCCAGTGATTCATTTGGAGATTCTCTTGCGGCAAACACAACGAATGGAAGACCTTTGTCCCAGTCTTTCTGATGTTCCAAACAGTATTTCTTGAGCATCGATTTGAGTGTTTGATGATATCTCTCCAACGCTCCTTGAGTCTGGGGATGGTAAGCTGAAGACGTGATCTGGGTGATGCCCAACTCTTTCAGAGACTGCTTGAAAACATTTGACATGAAATTACTTCCCCGGTCTGACTGTACCTCCTTGGGCAGACCAAACTTTGTGAAGAACCCCAGCATTTCCTTAACCACGTTCTTTGCTGAGATATTTCTAAGTGGAATGGCTTCAGGATAACGAGTAGCCATATCAATCAGGGTCAACACATAAGAAAATCCTGAAGAAGTCTTAGGAAGAGGGCCCACAATATCCACCAACACACGGGTGAAAGGCGCCTCAAAAGGAGGAATGGGAACTAGAGGTGCAACCTTTTCGGTCTGATTACACTTCTCCACAACTTGACAGGTGTGACAAGACTTACAATACCAGGAAACATCCCTGAAGATACCTGGCCAGTAGAAGTGTTTCAAAATGCGTGCCACAGTCTTCCTCACTCCAAGGTGTCCTGCCAAACTGGAATAATGAGCCACTCTAATGATATCCTGCCTACAAACACGAGGGATGACAACTTGATGTACAACCTCCCATTCACAGTCGGCTGATGCTGTTGGGGGTCTCCACTTCCTCATAAGTACTCCTGACTTTACATAATAACAAGTAGAAGCACCGGCTGACTCTTCCTCACTGCAAGCAGAGTTAGCTAGACCTTTCAACTCAGGGTCAGCAACCTGCAACTCAACCAACTCTTGACGAGACAAATTATCAACACTACGGGGTACTGCCTCATCTGGTGAGTGGTCCAAATTAGCAAGAAAAGTGTCAGCTAGAATAACATCATCATCATCATCATCATCCTCTAAATCACCAGTAACTTTAGACTTAGCCCTAGTGACAGCACATGCAGGGAACACATCAGGGACATCACAATCATGGGTCGCAGCCACTGGCTCACCAGACAACTGAGGAGCTGGACACACTTGACTTCCACCAATATCATTTCCAAGTAAGAAAGTTACACCTGACATTGGGAGTGTCTCAACCAACCCAACCATAACGGAACCATTAACAAAACCAGACTCTAAATTCACTCTGCACAGAGGGACAGAGAAGTAATTATTCCCTACACCTTGTAAGATTACAGTTTCATCAGAGGAATTAACATTAGAGCCTAGAACACTGGTCAGCATAAGGGATTGGCAAGCACCTGTATCACGATATATTTGAACTGATTTCCTGTCATTACTGTACAGAGGACTGACAAAACCATCAGACAGGAAATTAGCACATGAACTCTTGAGAGTGTCACCCACGTCACTGCTCAAAAGAGGAGCTCCATCATGAGAATTTAAGTTACCCCTCAAAGCAGGTTCAGTTAACTCAGTTAAAGAATTCTGGGAACTCTCAAGGGTGGACACTAGACCAATTGACTGAATATTTAAAGACTCCTTTTTGTTCACATCACGCTGTCTCCTGAAACATTTCTCCGTAGTATGACCAAGCTTACTACAATAAGTACATTTACTTTTCTGAAATCTAGAGGTGGAGCTGGTATTTACTTCCTGAGAAACATCATCTTTATTCTCTTTCCTGTTACCTGTATTCTGAGTAGAGGCAACGTACTTACTCTCAGCTTTCCCTTTTTCTCTAGAATATCTCTTGTGAGTGAGAACATATTCATCAGCTAAAACTGCAGCATCAGACAAATTATCTATTCTTTTCTCATCAAGATATAGGCTTACATCTTTATAAATACACCTCTTGAAGTCCTCCAGCAAAATCATCTGCTTAAATTTACCAAAATCAGAATCCACATTCTTAGAATTTAACCACTGCTCTAACAGATCTTCTTTGATTTTTGCATACTCAACATGGGATTGCTTATCTTGCTTGTAAGTTGTCCTAAATTTTACTCTATAGGCTTCAGGAACAAGCTCATAGGCCTTAAGAATCAAGCTCTTAAGTACATCATAATTATCAGATTGATCCTGAGGCAAAGATGCATAAGTTACTTGAGCTTTACCGGTGAGAACAGTTTGAAGGAGTACTGGCCAATACTTTTTGGGCCAATTAAAACCTGTAGCTACCCTCTCAAACAACTGAAAATACTTTGTTAAATCAGATTCATTAAAAGGAGGGACAAGTTTAACGTTTTTAGCCACATCAAAATCATCAGAGCTAGATGATCCAGTTCCACCTTGTTTCATGCGATACTCATGGTCTACCTGAATCCTAGCAATTTCAACTTGTGCCTCAGCCTCCTTAGAACAGGCCTGAAATTCAGCCTCCTTAGCACTTGCTTGAAATTCAGCCTCCTTAGCACGAGACTCCGCCTCCTTAGCCTGAGCCTCCTGCAGGGCTAGCTGTAACTTAGCTAATTCAATCTGCGTTCGCTCATTTGGAGGAATTACATTAAACAAGCTTTCATTAATCATGTCAACAATTTGATCTTTAGAATGATGAGAGCGAACAGCAATTCCCAATTGTTGAGCAACAAGCTTAAGTTCATTTTTTGTTCTGTTTTCTACATCACACACTGTTTGCACATTTGACAAAAAATCTTTGGCTTCATCAAGTGTAGTAATAGTAGACATCATGAATAAATCACAGTCACAAAATATCAAGCAATATCCTTATGATAATATCCTGAATATCCTGATGAGAGGTCGTCAAATTTATGTTACGGAACGGAGAAAGATAATGTACACTTTAAGTGAGAATACTAAAAATCACTACTGTCCCGTAAAGTTCCAGGTTCAAAACAAAAGAGTTAGGTAAAATTACAAGTTAAAGTTTAATGCTCAAACTAACAACAAAACATTCAGGACTCATAGGATAATGTAATGGCAAAAAACAGGTTAAATATATGGTTAACTGCAATAGCCTCTATTAACACGAAATTAGCAAGAGTAAATTTACCTAAGTCAGCCCTGATAAAATGAAAATACACTGGGTAATGCTCAGTTAATGCAAGATAAATTATTACAGATACAAAATAATATTAAAACTGGCTGACAAAATGAATCCTACATAAATTACAAAAACCCCACTAGGCCTAAGAATTAACCTTACGCTACACAGTACAAGAAAAAATGCAACAACATTTATACTCAAATTACACACAGCTACTAGATGGTTGGAGACTTCTTGAGCACTCACAATAATAATAACTGTACAGGGGAGGACAGAGATGTGAACAAAATGAGGAGCAGATCTAAGTGGCAATAATGCAGAGACTGAGCTCATTATATAGGGGCCGGCAGAGCTTGATACAACTTGTAAGAAGGACGCGCAAATGAAGCCATGGGGACAAAGAGTTGACAATCCCGCTCTGAACAACAGAAAGGACGACTTACTCTACTATAACGGTAGAAGGGGGGGACTGAGGCAGAACACGCTCGTGATCAAACATGCAGCATAGTGTGCGTTAGAATTACACAAAGGATGATGAAATCATAGGCTATGTAACACCTCCCCACAAAGAAAAAGAAATTTACAAAGGAAATTTCTTATTACTCTAAAACAATCTGTCTAAAGTCTAGATAAGCAATCTGCAATGACATTTTCTTTCCCCTTGACATGTTGTATGTCTAATGAATACTCATGAAGAAGTAGACTCCATCTTGTCAATCTCTGATTTTTATCTTTAAACTTACTAAGGAATTTCAGTGGGTTATGATCGGTATAAATGACTATGGGGTCAAAACCAGTACACAAATAAAATGAAAAATGCTGTAAACCCAAAATCAAGGCCAAAAGCTCTTTCTCAATAGTGGAGTAGTTCTTTTGAGGTGGAGTGAACTTCTTACTGTAGTAAGATACAGGGTGTTCAATACCCTGATCATCCTCTTGCAGCAAAACAGCCCCAGCTCCTGTATCACTTGCATCAACAGCCATCTTAAAAGGCTTAGCAAAATTTGGAGTAGCGAGCACTGGCTGACTTAATAGGATGGCTTTAAGTTTGTTGAAAGAGGATTCACAATTATCGGTCCAGACAAATTTAACTCCCTTCTTCAGTAGGTCTGTAAGAGGTGATACAAGAATAGAAAAGTTAAGAACAAATCTCCTGTAATAACCTACCATTCCCAAAAATCTTTGTAGCTCTTTCCTACTTTTAGGTCTGGGAAGATCACTTATAACCTGAACCTTAGCTGCTGGTGGTGCAACATGTCCATCACCAATTGCGTACCCAAGGTACTGAACTTTAGCTTGACCAAACTCACACTTTGATAAATTAGCTACAAGATTAGCCTGAACCAAACGCTCAAGAAATTTACTGACATGGTACAGGTGATCTTTCCAGTTGTCACTGAAGATTAATACATCATCAATATAAACAACACACCCTGCCAAACCCTCTGTTACAACATTCATGAGCTTCTGAAATGTGGCTGGTGCATTCTTCATACCATATGGCATTACCGAACATGCAAAAGTCTTTCCTAGTGTTACAAAACATGTGATTTCCCTAGCACGTTCAGTCATAGGTACTTGCCAGTATCCCTTTAACAAATCAAACTTACTTATGTACCTAGCCTTTCCGATCTTGTCTATGCAATCTTCCACACGAGGGAGAGGGTAAGTGTCTGTTTTGGTTATCTGATTAACACGTCTGTAGTCGATGCAAAGCCGCTGTGACCCACCCGGCTTAGGGACCAGAGTGACAGGAGAACTCCACTCGCTCTGACAGGGCTCAATCATCTTGTGGTCCAACAGGTAGCCAAGCTCCTTCTGGATGAGAGAAACTTTCACTGGGTTCACACGGTAAGGAGGCAATTTAATTGGCTTTGCGTCTCCAACATCGACATCATGCATCAACACAGTAGTTCTTCCTGGAGTGGCACGGAACACTTGCGGGTACTCCTGCAGTAATGCCGAAAACTCCTGCCTTTCCTCGGGAGGTAGATGAGAAAGCTTAGTCTGGAGATCATTCATGATATCAGGATTCTTCCCCAAACTATCACTCAGGCTCATGCTGCATGGGAGAGCTTCACTTGCAGACTCGGGTGGAACAGCTACAGTGCAGACTGGATTATTTTCGTCCTGCCTGTGATATAACTTTAGCATGTTGATGTGACAAAGTTGCTTGTTCTTTCTACGATCTGGTGTGGCGATGACATAGTTGACATCACTGAGTTTCTTCTCCACGAAATAAGGACCACTAAACTTGGCTTGAAGAGGTTGCCCATGCACTGGTAGCAGAATCAAAACCTGATCTCCTGGCTGAAAGTGGCGTAACCTGGACTTCTTATCATACCAAGTTTTCATCTTCTCCTGAGCAGCTCCTAAATTCTCTCTCGCCAGCTGTAAAGCAGTGGACAGCCGTTCTTTGAACTTCATCACATACTCCAGCAGGTTGACGTCATCTTCCTCCGACGGCCAGCATTCCTTGAGTGGCTTAAGGGATCCTCTTACTTCATGGCCAAACAGTAGTTCAAAGGGTGAGAAGCCCAGTGATTCATTTGGAGATTCTCTTGCGGCAAACACAACGAATGGAAGACCTTTGTCCCAGTCTTTCTGATGTTCCAAACAGTATTTCTTGAGCATCGATTTGAGTGTTTGATGATATCTCTCCAACGCTCCTTGAGTCTGGGGATGGTAAGCTGAAGACGTGATCTGGGTGATGCCCAACTCTTTCAGAGACTGCTTGAAAACATTTGACATGAAATTACTTCCCCGGTCTGACTGTACCTCCTTGGGCAGACCAAACTTTGTGAAGAACCCCAGCATTTCCTTAACCACGTTCTTTGCTGAGATATTTCTAAGTGGAATGGCTTCAGGATAACGAGTAGCCATATCAATCAGGGTCAACACATAAGAAAATCCTGAAGAAGTCTTAGGAAGAGGGCCCACAATATCCACCAACACACGGGTGAAAGGCGCCTCAAAAGGAGGAATGGGAACTAGAGGTGCAACCTTTTCGGTCTGATTACACTTCTCCACAACTTGACAGGTGTGACAAGACTTACAATACCAGGAAACATCCCTGAAGATACCTGGCCAGTAGAAGTGTTTCAAAATGCGTGCCACAGTCTTCCTCACTCCAAGGTGTCCTGCCAAACTGGAATAATGAGCCACTCTAATGATATCCTGCCTACAAACACGAGGGATGACAACTTGATGTACAACCTCCCATTCACAGTCGGCTGATGCTGTTGGGGGTCTCCACTTCCTCATAAGTACTCCTGACTTTACATAATAACAAGTAGAAGCACCGGCTGACTCTTCCTCACTGCAAGCAGAGTTAGCTAGACCTTTCAACTCAGGGTCAGCAACCTGCAACTCAACCAACTCTTGACGAGACAAATTATCAACACTACGGGGTACTGCCTCATCTGGTGAGTGGTCCAAATTAGCAAGAAAAGTGTCAGCTAGAATAACATCATCATCATCATCATCCTCTAAATCACCAGTAACTTTAGACTTAGCCCTAGTGACAGCACATGCAGGGAACACATCAGGGACATCACAATCATGGGTCGCAGCCACTGGCTCACCAGACAACTGAGGAGCTGGACACACTTGACTTCCACCAATATCATTTCCAAGTAAGAAAGTTACACCTGACATTGGGAGTGTCTCAACCAACCCAACCATAACGGAACCATTAACAAAACCAGACTCTAAATTCACTCTGCACAGAGGGACAGAGAAGTAATTATTCCCTACACCTTGTAAGATTACAGTTTCATCAGAGGAATTAACATTAGAGCCTAGAACACTGGTCAGCATAAGGGATTGGCAAGCACCTGTATCACGATATATTTGAACTGATTTCCTGTCATTACTGTACAGAGGACTGACAAAACCATCAGACAGGAAATTAGCACATGAACTCTTGAGAGTGTCACCCACGTCACTGCTCAAAAGAGGAGCTCCATCATGAGAATTTAAGTTACCCCTCAAAGCAGGTTCAGTTAACTCAGTTAAAGAATTCTGGGAACTCTCAAGGGTGGACACTAGACCAATTGACTGAATATTTAAAGACTCCTTTTTGTTCACATCACGCTGTCTCCTGAAACATTTCTCCGTAGTATGACCAAGCTTACTACAATAAGTACATTTACTTTTCTGAAATCTAGAGGTGGAGCTGGTATTTACTTCCTGAGAAACATCATCTTTATTCTCTTTCCTGTTACCTGTATTCTGAGTAGAGGCAACGTACTTACTCTCAGCTTTCCCTTTTTCTCTAGAATATCTCTTGTGAGTGAGAACATATTCATCAGCTAAAACTGCAGCATCAGACAAATTATCTATTCTTTTCTCATCAAGATATAGGCTTACATCTTTATAAATACACCTCTTGAAGTCCTCCAGCAAAATCATCTGCTTAAATTTACCAAAATCAGAATCCACATTCTTAGAATTTAACCACTGCTCTAACAGATCTTCTTTGATTTTTGCATACTCAACATGGGATTGCTTATCTTGCTTGTAAGTTGTCCTAAATTTTACTCTATAGGCTTCAGGAACAAGCTCATAGGCCTTAAGAATCAAGCTCTTAAGTACATCATAATTATCAGATTGATCCTGAGGCAAAGATGCATAAGTTACTTGAGCTTTACCGGTGAGAACAGTTTGAAGGAGTACTGGCCAATACTGTTTGGGCCAATTAAAACCTGTAGCTACCCTCTCAAACAACTGAAAATACTTTGTTAAATCAGATTCATTAAAAAGGAGGGACAAGTTTAACATTTTTAGCCACATCAAAATCATCAGAGCTAGATGATCCAGTTCCACCTTGTTTCATGCGATACTCATGGTCTACCTGAATCCTAGCAATTTCAACTTGTGCCTCAGCCTCCTTAGAACGGGCCTGAAATTCAGCCTCCTTAGCACTTGCTTGAAATTCAGCCTCCTTAGCACGAGACTCCGCCTCCTTAGCCTGAGCCTCCTGCAGGGCTAGCTGTAACTTAGCTAATTCAATCTGCGTTCGCTCATTTGGAGGAATTACATTAAACAAGCTTTCATTAATCATGTCAACAATTTGATCTTTAGAATGATGAGAGCGAACAGCAATTCCCAATTGTTGAGCAACAAGCTTAAGTTCATTTTTTGTTCTGTTTTCTACATCACACACTGTTTGCACATTTGACAAAAATCTTTGGCTTCATCAAGTGTAGTAATAGTAGACATCATGAATAAATCACAGTCACAAAATATCAAGCAATATCCTTATGATAATATCCTGAATATCCTGATGAGAGGTCGTCAAATTTATGTTACGGAACGGAGAAAGATAATGTACACTTTAAGTGAGAATACTAAAAATCACTACTGTCCCGTAAAGTTCCAGGTTCAAAACAAAAGAGTTAGGTAAAATTACAAGTTAAAGTTTAATGCTCAAACTAACAACAAAACATTCAGGACTCATAGGATAATGTAATGGCAAAAAACAGGTTAAATATATGGTTAACTGCAATAGCCTCTATTAACACGAAATTAGCAAGAGTAAATTTACCTAAGTCAGCCCTGATAAAATGAAAATACACTGGGTAATGCTCAGTTAATGCAAGATAAATTATTACAGATACAAAATAATATTAAAACTGGCTGACAAAATGAATCCTACATAAATTACAAAAACCCCACTAGGCCTAAGAATTAACCTTACGCTACACAGTACAAGAAAAAATGCAACAACATTTATACTCAAATTACACACAGCTACTAGATGGTTGGAGACTTCTTGAGCACTCACAATAATAATAACTGTACAGGGGAGGACAGAGATGTGAACAAAATGAGGAGCAGATCTAAGTGGCAATAATGCAGAGACTGAGCTCATTATATAGGGGCCAGCAGAGCTTGATACAACTTGTAAGAAGGACGCGCAAATGAAGCCATGGGGACAAAGAGTTGACAATCCCGCTCTGAACAACAGAAAGGACGACTTACTCTACTATAACGGTAGAAGGTGGGACTGAGGCAGAACACGCTCGTGATCAAACATGCAGCATAGTGTGCGTTAGAATTACACAAAGGATGATGAAATCATAGGCTATGTAACACCTCCCCACAAAGAAAAAGAAATTTACAAAGGAAATTTCTTATTACTCTAAAACAATCTGTCTAAAGTCTAGATAAGCAATCTGCAATGACATTTTCTTTCCCCTTGACATGTTGTATGTCTAATGAATACTCATGAAGAAGTAGACTCCATCTTGTCAATCTCTGATTTTTATCTTTAAACTTACTAAGGAATTTCAGTGGGTTATGATCGGTATAAATGACTATGGGGTCAAAACCAGTACACAAATAAAATGAAAAATGCTGTAAACCCAAAATCAAGGCCAAAAGCTCTTTCTCAATAGTGGAGTAGTTCTTTTGAGGTGGAGTGAACTTCTTACTGTAGTAAGATACAGGGTGTTCAATACCCTGATCATCCTCTTGCAGCAAAACAGCCCCAGCTCCTGTATCACTTGCATCAACAGCCATCTTAAAAGGCTTAGCAAAATTTGGAGTAGCGAGCACTGGCTGACTTAATAGGATGGCTTTAAGTTTGTTGAAAGAGGATTCACAATTATCGGTCCAGACAAATTTAACTCCCTTTTTCAGTAGGTCTGTATGAGGTGATACAAGAATAGAAAAGTTAAGAACAAATCTCCTGTAATAACCTACCATTCCCAAAAATCTTTGTAGCTCTTTCCTACTTTTAGGTCTGGGAAGATCACTTATAACCTGAACCTTAGCTGCTGGTGGTGCAACATGTCCATCACCAATTGCGTACCCAAGGTACTGAACTTTAGCTTGACCAAACTCACACTTTGACAAATTAGCTACAAGATTAGCCTGAACCAAACGCTCAAGAAATTTACTGACATGGTACAGGTGATCTTTCCAGTTGTCACTGAAGATTAATACATCATCAATATAAACAACACACCCTGCCAAACCCTCTGTTACAACATTCATGAGCTTCTGAAATGTGGCTGGTGCATTCTTCATACCATATGGCATTACCGAACATGCAAAAGTCTTTCCTAGTGTTACAAAACATGTGATTTCCCTAGCACGTTCAGTCATAGGTACTTGCCAGTATCCCTTTAACAAATCAAACTTACTTATGTACCTAGCCTTTCCGATCTTGTCTATGCAATCTTCCACACGAGGGAGAGGGTAAGTGTCTGTTTTGGTTATCTGATTAACACGTCTGTAGTCGATGCAAAGCCGCTGTGACCCACCCGGCTTAGGGACCAGAGTGACAGGAGAACTCCACTCGCTCTGACAGGGCTCAATCATCTTGTGGTCCAACAGGTAGCCAAGCTCCTTCTGGATGAGAGAAACTTTCACTGGGTTCACACGGTAAGGAGGCAATTTAATTGGCTTTGCGTCTCCAACATCGACATCATGCATCAACACAGTAGTTCTTCCTGGAGTGGCACGGAACACTTGCGGGTACTCCTGCAGTAATGCCGAAAACTCCTGCCTTTCCTCGGGAGGTAGATGAGAAAGCTTAGTCTGGAGATCATTCATGATATCAGGATTCTTCCCCAAACTATCACTCAGGCTCATGCTGCATGGGAGAGCTTCACTTGCAGACTCGGGTGGAACAGCTACAGTGCAGACTGGATTATTTTCGTCCTGCCTGTGATATAACTTTAGCATGTTGATGTGACAAAGTTGCTTGTTCTTTCTACGATCTGGTGTGGCGATGACATAGTTGACATCACTGAGTTTCTTCTCCACGAAATAAGGACCACTAAACTTGGCTTGAAGAGGTTGCCCATGCACTGGTAGCAGAATCAAAACCTGATCTCCTGGCTGAAAGTGGCGTAACCTGGACTTCTTATCATACCAAGTTTTCATCTTCTCCTGAGCAGCTCCTAAATTCTCTCTCGCCAGCTGTAAAGCAGTGGACAGCCGTTCTTTGAACTTCATCACATACTCCAGCAGGTTGACGTCATCTTCCTCCGACGGCCAGCATTCCTTGAGTGGCTTAAGGGATCCTCTTACTTCATGGCCAAACAGTAGTTCAAAGGGTGAGAAGCCCAGTGATTCATTTGGAGATTCTCTTGCGGCAAACACAACGAATGGAAGACCTTTGTCCCAGTCTTTCTGATGTTCCAAACAGTATTTCTTGAGCATCGATTTGAGTGTTTGATGATATCTCTCCAACGCTCCTTGAGTCTGGGGATGGTAAGCTGAAGACGTGATCTGGGTGATGCCCAACTCTTTCAGAGACTGCTTGAAAACATTTGACATGAAATTACTTCCCCGGTCTGACTGTACCTCCTTGGGCAGACCAAACTTTGTGAAGAACCCCAGCATTTCCTTAACCACGTTCTTTGCTGAGATATTTCTAAGTGGAATGGCTTCAGGATAACGAGTAGCCATATCAATCAGGGTCAACACATAAGAAAATCCTGAAGAAGTCTTAGGAAGAGGGCCCACAATATCCACCAACACACGGGTGAAAGGCGCCTCAAAAGGAGGAATGGGAACTAGAGGTGCAACCTTTTCGGTCTGATTACACTTCTCCACAACTTGACAGGTGTGACAAGACTTACAATACCAGGAAACATCCCTGAAGATACCTGGCCAGTAGAAGTGTTTCAAAATGCGTGCCACAGTCTTCCTCACTCCAAGGTGTCCTGCCAAACTGGAATAATGAGCCACTCTAATGATATCCTGCCTACAAACACGAGGGATGACAACTTGATGTACAACCTCCCATTCACAGTCGGCTGATGCTGTTGGGGGTCTCCACTTCCTCATAAGTACTCCTGACTTTACATAATAACAAGTAGAAGCACCGGCTGACTCTTCCTCACTGCAAGCAGAGTTAGCTAGACCTTTCAACTCAGGGTCAGCAACCTGCAACTCAACCAACTCTTGACGAGACAAATTATCAACACTACGGGGTACTGCCTCATCTGGTGAGTGGTCCAAATTAGCAAGAAAAGTGTCAGCTAGAATAACATCATCATCATCATCATCCTCTAAATCACCAGTAACTTTAGACTTAGCCCTAGTGACAGCACATGCAGGGAACACATCAGGGACATCACAATCATGGGTCGCAGCCACTGGCTCACCAGACAACTGAGGAGCTGGACACACTTGACTTCCACCAATATCATTTCCAAGTAAGAAAGTTACACCTGACATTGGGAGTGTCTCAACCAACCCAACCATAACGGAACCATTAACAAAACCAGACTCTAAATTCACTCTGCACAGAGGGACAGAGAAGTAATTATTCCCTACACCTTGTAAGATTACAGTTTCATCAGAGGAATTAACATTAGAGCCTAGAACACTGGTCAGCATAAGGGATTGGCAAGCACCTGTATCACGATATATTTGAACTGATTTCCTGTCATTACTGTACAGAGGACTGACAAAACCATCAGACAGGAAATTAGCACATGAACTCTTGAGAGTGTCACCCACGTCACTGCTCAAAAGAGGAGCTCCATCATGAGAATTTAAGTTACCCCTCAAAGCAGGTTCAGTTAACTCAGTTAAAGAATTCTGGGAACTCTCAAGGGTGGACACTAGACCAATTGACTGAATATTTAAAGACTCCTTTTGTTCACATCACGCTGTCTCCTGAAACATTTCTCCGTAGTATGACCAAGCTTACTACAATAAGTACATTTACTTTTCTGAAATCTAGAGGTGGAGCTGGTATTTACTTCCTGAGAAACATCATCTTTATTCTCTTTCCTGTTACCTGTATTCTGAGTAGAGGCAACGTACTTACTCTCAGCTTTCCCTTTTTCTCTAGAATATCTCTTGTGAGTGAGAACATATTCATCAGCTAAAACTGCAGCATCAGACAAATTATCTATTCTTTTCTCATCAAGATATAGGCTTACATCTTTATAAATACACCTCTTGAAGTCCTCCAGCAAAATCATCTGCTTAAATTTACCAAAATCAGAATCCACATTCTCAGAATTTAACCACTGCTCTAACAGATCTTCTTTGATTTTTGCATACTCAACATGGGATTGCTTATCTTGCTTGTAAGTTGTCCTAAATTTTACTCTATAGGCTTCAGGAACAAGCTCATAGGCCTTAAGAATCAAGCTCTTAAGTACATCATAATTATCAGATTGATCCTGAGGCAAAGATGCATAAGTTACTTGAGCTTTACCGGTGAGAACAGTTTGAAGGAGTACTGGCCAATACTTTTTGGGCCAATTAAAACCTGTAGCTACCCTCTCAAACAACTGAAAATACTTTGTTAAATCAGATTCATTAAAAGGAGGGACAAGTTTAACATTTTTAGCCACATCAAAATCATCAGAGCTAGATGATCCAGTTCCACCTTGTTTCATGCGATACTCATGGTCTACCTGAATCCTAGCAATTTCAACTTGTGCCTCAGCCTCCTTAGAACAGGCCTGAAATTCAGCCTCCTTAGCACTTGCTTGAAATTCAGCCTCCTTAGCACGAGACTCCGCCTCCTTAGCCTGAGCCTCCTGCAGGGCTAGCTGTAACTTAGCTAATTCAATCTGCGTTCGCTCATTTGGAGGAATTACATTAAACAAGCTTTCATTAATCATGTCAACAATTTGATCTTTAGAATGATGAGAGCGAACAGCAATTCCCAATTGTTGAGCAACAAGCTTAAGTTCATTTTTTGTTCTGTTTTCTACATCACACACTGTTTGCACATTTGACAAAAAATCTTTGGCTTCATCAAGTGTAGTAATAGTAGACATCATGAATAAATCACAGTCACAAAATATCAAGCAATATCCTTATGATAATATCCTGAATATCCTGATGAGAGGTCGTCAAATTTATGTTACGGAACGGAGAAAGATAATGTACACTTTAAGTGAGAATACTAAAAATCACTACTGTCCCATAAAGTTCCAGGTTCAAAACAAAAGAGTTAGGTAAAATTACAAGTTAAAGTTTAATGCTCAAACTAACAACAAAACATTCAGGACTCATAGGATAATGTAATGGCAAAAAACAGGTTAAATATATGGTTAACTGCAATAGCCTCTATTAACACGAAATTAGCAAGAGTAAATTTACCTAAGTCAGCCCTGATAAAATGAAAATACACTGGGTAATGCTCAGTTAATGCAAGATAAATTATTACAGATACAAAATAATATTAAAACTGGCTGACAAAATGAATCCTACATAAATTACAAAAACCCCACTAGGCCTAAGAATTAACCTTACGCTACACAGTACAAGAAAAAATGCAACAACATTTATACTCAAATTACACACAGCTACTAGATGGTTGGAGACTTCTTGAGCACTCACAATAATAATAACTGTACAGGGGAGGACAGAGATGTGAACAAAATGAGGAGCAGATCTAAGTGGCAATAATGCAGAGACTGAGCTCATTATATAGGGGCCAGCAGAGCTTGATACAACTTGTAAGAAGGACGCGCAAATGAAGCCATGGGGACAAAGAGTTGACAATCCCGCTCTGAACAACAGAAAGGACGACTTACTCTACTATAACGGTAGTAGGGGGGAACTGAGGCAGAACACGCTCGTGATCAAACATGCAGCATAGTGTGCGTTAGAATTACACAAAGGATGATGAAATCATAGGCTATGTAACACCTCCCCACAAAGAAAAAGAAATTTATAAAGGAAATTTCTTATTACTCTAAAACAATCTGTCTAAAGTCTAGATAAGCAATCTGCAATGACATTTTCTTTCCCCTTGACATGTTGTATGTCTAATGAATACTCATGAAGAAGTAGACTCCATCTTGTCAATCTCTGATTTTTATCTTTAAACTTACTAAGGAATTTCAGTGGGTTATGATCGGTATAAATGACTATGGGGTCAAAACCAGTACACAAATAAAATGAAAAATGCTGTAAACCCAAAATCAAGGCCAAAAGCTCTTTCTCAATAGTGGAGTAGTTCTTTTGAGGTGGAGTGAACTTCTTACTGTAGTAAGATACAGGGTGTTCAATACCCTGATCATCCTCTTGCAGCAAAACAGCCCCAGCTCCTGTATCACTTGCATCAACAGCCATCTTAAAAGGCTTAGCAAAATTTGGAGTAGCGAGCACTGGCTGACTTAATAGGATGGCTTTAAGTTTGTTGAAAGAGGATTCACAATTATCGGTCCAGACAAATTTAACTCCCTTTTCAGTAGGTCTGTAAGAGGTGATACAAGAATAGAAAAGTTAAGAACAAATCTCCTGTAATAACCTACCATTCCCAAAAATCTTTGTAGCTCTTTCCTACTTTTAGGTCTGGGAAGATCACTTATAACCTGAACCTTAGCTGCTGGTGGTGCAACATGTCCATCACCAATTGCGTACCCAAGGTACTGAACTTTAGCTTGACCAAACTCACACTTTGACAAATTAGCTACAAGATTAGCCTGAACCAAACGCTCAAGAAATTTACTGACATGGTACAGGTGATCTTTCCAGTTGTCACTGAAGATTAATACATCATCAATATAAACAACACACCCTGCCAAACCCTCTGTTACAACATTCATGAGCTTCTGAAATGTGGCTGGTGCATTCTTCATACCATATGGCTTTACCGAACATGCAAAAGTCTTTCCTAGTGTTACAAAACATGTGATTTCCCTAGCACGTTCAGTCATAGGTACTTGCCAGTATCCCTTTAACAAATCAAACTTACTTATGTACCTAGCCTTTCCGATCTTGTCTATGCAATCTTCCACACGAGGGAGAGGGTAAGTGTCTGTTTTGGTTATCTGATTAACACGTCTGTAGTCGATGCAAAGCCGCTGTGACCCACCCGGCTTAGGGACCAGAGTGACAGGAGAACTCCACTCGCTCTGACAGGGCTCAATCATCTTGTGGTCCAACAGGTAGCCAAGCTCCTTCTGGATGAGAGAAACTTTCCCTGGGTTCACACGGTAAGGAGGCAATTTAATTGGCTTTGCGTCTCCAACATCGACATCATGCATCAACACAGTAGTTCTTCCTGGAGTGGCACGGAACACTTGCGGGTACTCCTGCAGTAATGCCGAAAACTCCTGCCTTTCCTCGGGAGGTAGATGAGAAAGCTTAGTCTGGAGATCATTCATGATATCAGGATTCTTCCCCAAACTATCACTCAGGCTCATGCTGCATGGGAGAGCTTCACTTGCAGACTCGGGTGGAACAGCTACAGTGCAGACTGGATTATTTTCGTCCTGCCTGTGATATAACTTTAGCATGTTGATGTGACAAAGTTGCTTGTTCTTTCTACGATCTGGTGTGGCGATGACATAGATGACATCACTGAGTTTCTTCTCCACGAAATAAGGACCACTAAACTTGGCTTGAAGAGGTTGCCCATGCACTGGTAGCAGAATCAAAACCTGATCTCCTGGCTGAAAGTGGCGTAACCTGGACTTCTTATCATACCAAGTTTTCATCTTCTCCTGAGCAGCTCCTAAATTCTCTCTCGCCAGCTGTAAAGCAGTGGACAGCCGTTCTTTGAACTTCATCACATACTCCAGCAGGTTGAAGTCATCTTCCTCCGACGGCCAGCATTCCTTGAGTGGCTTAAGGGATCCTCTTACTTCATGGCCAAACAGTAGTTCAAAGGGTGAGAAGCCCAGTGATTCATTTGGAGATTCTCTTGCGGCAAACACAACGAATGGAAGACCTTTGTCCCAGTCTTTCTGATGTTCCAAACAGTATTTCTTGAGCATCGATTTGAGTGTTTGATGATATCTCTCCAACGCTCCTTGAGTCTGGGGATGGTAAGCTGAAGACGTGATCTGGGTGATGCCCAACTCTTTCAGAGACTGCTTGAAAACATTTGACATGAAATTACTTCCCGGTCTGACTGTACCTCCTTGGGCAGACCAAACTTTGTGAAGAACCCCAGCATTTCCTTAACCACGTTCTTTGCTGAGATATTTCTAAGTGGAATGGCTTCAGGATAACGAGTAGCCATATCAATCAGGGTCAACACATAAGAAAATCCTGAAGAAGTCTTAGGAAGAGGGCCCACAATATCCACCAACACACGGGTGAAAGGCGCCTCAAAAGGAGGAATGGGAACTAGAGGTGCAACCTTTTCGGTCTGATTACACTTCTCCACAACTTGACAGGTGTGACAAGACTTACAATACCAGGAAACATCCCTGAAGATACCTGGCCAGTAGAAGTGTTTCAAAATGCGTGCCACAGTCTTCCTCACTCCAAGGTGTCCTGCCAAACTGGAATAATGAGCCACTCTAATGATATCCTGCCTACAAACACGAGGGATGACAACTTGATGTACAACCTCCCATTCACAGTCGGCTGATGCTGTTGGGGGTCTCCACTTCCTCATAAGTACTCCTGACTTTACATAATAACAAGTAGAAGCACCGGCTGACTCTTCCTCACTGCAAGCAGAGTTAGCTAGACCTTTCAACTCAGGGTCAGCAACCTGCAACTCAACCAACTCTTGACGAGACAAATTATCAACACTACGGGGTACTGCCTCATCTGGTGAGTGGTCCAAATTAGCAAGAAAAGTGTCAGCTAGAATAACATCATCATCATCATCATCATCCTCTAAATCACCAGTAACTTTAGACTTAGCCCTAGTGACAGCACATGCAGGGAACACATCAGGGACATCACAATCATGGGTCGCAGCCACTGGCTCACCAGACAACTGAGGAGCTGGACACACTTGACTTCCACCAATATCATTTCCAAGTAAGAAAGTTACACCTGACATTGGGAGTGTCTCAACCAACCCAACCATAACGGAACCATTAACAAAACCAGACTCTAAATTCACTCTGCACAGAGGGACAGAGAAGTAATTATTCCCTACACCTTGTAAGATTACAGTTTCATCAGAGGAATTAACATTAGAGCCTAGAACACTGGTCAGCATAAGGGATTGGCAAGCACCTGTATCACGATATATTTGAACTGATTTCCTGTCATTACTGTACAGAGGACTGACAAAACCATCAGACAGGAAATTAGCACATGAACTCTTGAGAGTGTCACCCACGTCACTGCTCAAAAGAGGAGCTCCATCATGAGAATTTAAGTTACCCCTCAAAGCAGGTTCAGTTAACTCAGTTAAAGAATTCTGGGAACTCTCAAGGGTGGACACTAGACCAATTGACTGAATATTTAAAGACTCCTTTTTGTTCACATCACGCTGTCTCCTGAAACATTTCTCCGTAGTATGACCAAGCTTACTACAATAAGTACATTTACTTTTCTGAAATCTAGAGGTGGAGCTGGTATTTACTTCCTGAGAAACATCATCTTTATTCTCTTTCCTGTTACCTGTATTCTGAGTAGAGGCAACGTACTTACTCTCAGCTTTCCCTTTTTCTCTAGAATATCTCTTGTGAGTGAGAACATATTCATCAGCTAAAACTGCAGCATCAGACAAATTATCTATTCTTTTCTCATCAAGATATAGGCTTACATCTTTATAAATACACCTCTTGAAGTCCTCCAGCAAAATCATCTGCTTAAATTTACCAAAATCAGAATCCACATTCTTAGAATTTAACCACTGCTCTAACAGATCTTCTTTGATTTTTCCATACTCAACATGGGATTGCTTATCTTGCTTGTAAGTTGTCCTAAATTTTACTCTATAGGCTTCAGGAACAAGCTCATAGGCCTTAAGAATCAAGCTCTTAAGTACATCATAATTATCAGATTGATCCTGAGGCAAAGATGCATAAGTTACTTGAGCTTTACCGGTGAGAACAGTTTGAAGGAGTACTGGCCAATACTGTTTGGGCCAATTAAAACCTGTAGCTACCCTCTCAAACAACTGAAAATACTTTGTTAAATCAGATTCATTAAAAGGAGGGACAAGTTTAACATTTTTAGCCACATCAAAATCATCAGAGCTAGATGATCCAGTTCCACATTGTTTCATGCGATACTCATGGTCTACCTGAATCCTAGCAATTTCAACTTGTGCCTCAGCCTCCTTAGAACGGGCCTGAAATTCAGCCTCCTTAGCACTTGCTTGAAATTCAGCCTCCTTAGCACGAGACTCCGCCTCCTTAGCCTGAGCCTCCTGCAGGGCTAGCTGTAACTTAGCTAATTCAATCTGTGTTTGCTCATTTGGAGGAATTACATTAAACAAGCTTTCATTAATCATGTCAACAATTTGATCTTTAGAATGATGAGAGCGAACAGCAATTCCCAATTGTTGAGCAACAAGCTTAAGTTCATTTTTTGTTCTGTTTTCTACATCACACACTGTTTGCACATTTGACAAAAAATCTTTGGCTTCATCAAGTGTAGTAATAGTAGACATCATGAATAAATCACAGTCACAAAATATCAAGCAATATCCTTATGATAATATCCTGAATATCCTGATGAGAGGTCGTCAAATTTATGTTACGGAACGGAGAAAGATAATGTACACTTTAAGTGAGAATACTAAAAATCACTACTGTCCCGTAAAGTTCCAGGTTCAAAACAAAAGAGTTAGGTAAAATTACAAGTTAAAGTTTAATGCTCAAACTAACAACAAAACATTCAGGACTCATAGGATAATGTAATGGCAAAAAATAGGTTAAATATATGGTTAACTGCAATAGCCTCTATTAACACGAAATTAGCAAGAGTAAATTTACCTAAGTCAGCCCTGATAAAATGAAAATACACTGGGTAATGCTCAGTTAATGCAAGATAAATTATTACAGATACAAAATAATATTAAAACTGGCTGACAAAATGAATCCTACATAAATTACAAAAACCTTACTAGGCCTAAGAATTAACCTTATGCTACACAGTACAAGAAAAAATGCAACAACATTTATACTCAAATTACACACAGCTGCTAGATGGTTGGAGACTTCTTGAGCACTCACAATAATAATAACTGTACAGGGGAGGACAGTGATGTGAACAAAATGAGGAGCAGATCTAAGTGGCAATAATGCAGAGACTAAGCTCATTATATAGGGGCCAGCAGAGCTTGATACAACTTGTAAGAAGGACGCGCAAATGAAGCCATGGGGACAAAGAGTTGACGATCCCGCTCTGAACAACAGAAAGGACGACTTACTCTACTATAACGGTAGAAGGGGGGGACTGAGGGAGAACTCGCTCGTGATCAAACATGCAGCATAGTGTGCGTTAGAATTACACAAAGGATGATGAAATCATAGGCTATGTAACAATATATATATATATATATATATATATATATATATATATATATATATATATATATATATATATATATATATACATATATATATATATATACAGTGTGTGTGTATATATATATATATATATATATATATATATATATATACACAGTATATAAGTAGATATACAGTATATAAGTAGATATATTAATAAAAATATTTTCCTGCATTCATCCCTATACATATGCTTTCCTGCATTTATCCCCATACATATGCTTTCCTGTATTTATCCCCACAGCTTAGACATATTATATTTTAAAATCAACTTTCTTAAGCTATAGAAGGCTTATTAATATATATGCTTTCCTGCATTTATCCCCAATCCCCATAGCTTAGGCATACTATTTTTTAAACTAACATTCTTAAGCTATAGTAGGTTTATTAATATATATATATATATATATATATATATATATATATATATATATATATATATATATATATATATATATATATATATATATATATATATATATATATATATATATATATATATATATATAAATATATATATATATATTTATATATATATATATATGCTTTCCTATATTTATCCCCATAGCTTAGGCATACTTTCTTTTTAATCAACATTCTTAAGCTGTAATATATATATATATGTTTTCCTGTATTTATCCCCATAGCTTTAGCATACTATTTTTTTTTTAATCAACATTCTTAAGCTATTGTCAACATCATATTTAAAAAAAAAATCTTATTTTTAAATGCTACTAAAACAAATATCATATAAGGCTGTACTGTACACATGTATCCACCTATACGTCTTGATGTGGGGAGGCACAACGTTGGAACTGCATCCTTCGCTAATTTTCGGATCTTTACTGGAACTGGAATGCCCAGGAGTTCATATTTTAGATTTCTTTTAATGGAATCAGCTTTTAAAATGTAAAATACATAGCCTTGCATTTTGGGGATTGAAAATGTCTTCTCCGACACAGATTAATCCACGTCTTTCTGAGTTCTTCATCTTGAGGAAATCTGCATAGAGAATAGTCTCTCTTGTGCGAATAGGAAGAATTGCAGCCATAAACTGCACAATAATCTGGCATTTTTTCGACCTTGAGCACGACCCAATCAATGTGGTGGCCTGGGTCAAACTGAGACAGGAGGCCTTGTGACGTCATGTGCAGCTAGGGACCCGTTTTCATCCCGTCATGGACTGACCTGGTATTCTCTGGATCTTGAGCACAATGTTATTCCTAGTGCGTCACCCCCAAGATGCTGTTTGCCTGTTCACCATATCCCTGACAGTCGCGAATCACATTAAAACCTACGTTGCCAAAAAAAAAATTACTTTTGTTCCAAAACTTTCTAAAAGGTGACGAAATTTGACTACAGACAAAAACCTGTGGATAAAATCCCTCAAACTATCCTATAATTGTTAACACTGAAACATAATGAGAATCTCAAAACAAAAAATGAATAAAAGTAATGAAAAAGAGAACATTATCTTGGCTGCCAAACCAGAGTCGTAAATGTAAATTAGCATCCTCTACATTGAAGTGAGCTGTGCACAAAGGCCATTAGATAAACGATAAAAACTGTACTAAAATTGTTATGCTGTTGCTTTAATTTGGTAAAGATCTCCAAAATTTGCCTGAACTAGACAAGAATATCAAAAACTGAACAAAGTATCGATATACTGGAATTTCTGCTAAACCCCCGCCCCTCCCCATTTCTCTTTGCGCTAGTTGGTGGAGCAGAGCGCAGGTGCAGTCAGAACAAAGGATCTCTCTTTCAGCACAGTGCCGGTGTAGTGAAAAATCCTGCACCCCTGGATAGTCTGAATCCTTGCGTCCGTTGCGCATGTGCCGTTGGCTGCCAGATACATGCTAGGCATACGAATCATTCACTTTCTAACTCTGGAGAGAGAACTCTAGCTGATTATTTCGTCTTTCGGTGAATTCAGACTAGGGAATTTCACCCACGATAATCTCGATTGACTTTTATTGCTAAGCTCCATTCTTATCACTTTAGAATCTTGATCTCACTTTTACTTTCTTTATTTTATCTGTCGTAAGGTATGTTGGGACTAATTCGTTGAGCCAAACAAAATATGGGACGAATCCACTGTAACCAAAGAAGCTGCAAACACGGGCGGAGGGAGACCGATTATCACGCTAATCATATAGCCTACAATTTTATTGTAGTTATTTTAAGCGGACTATTATCTTACGAGCAGTTACTCTATGATTCAGTTATAATCTGTTATAATTCGGTGTGAATATAAGTGGTTAAACTATGGTACATGGATAAATAAGCAGCTAACTTAATAATTGGCGATCAGCGATGGCTGGACTGCATGGGTCTCTCATCATGTTCTATCATAGCAGATTATAACAACTTACTGAAAACAATAGGCAGAGTAGACCATATACATCTGAATAAATGAATTTTTAGCAGGAAACTTCTACAATCGATTCAGAGAATGGTCACGGTAGGGAAGCGAGGAACCAGAATTCTTATTAATGCTTAATAAAACTATTTCCAGTGGTTTTTCTGTGAAAGTGACTTACATATATTTATGTTTGGAAAATACACATCCAAATTAGGTGCTATCTTAACATATGTCCAGCTTAGGTAAAGAACAAAATGAAAAGGTTAGGTTTTCACAAATGTCATATTGAGTTGTTTGTATCTTTGGTGGTAGTAATAGAAATAAGAATGATTTTTTTTTTCTTAATGCAGGTTATAAGGTAATTAAAATAAGGGCTTTACTGAATTATTTGTGTAATTATGATACCAGGCCCAGTACGTTATTTTTGTGAGGAACCCAGTAAGTAAATTATTTTTTCAAACTTTGGACTTTTTATTTTCCTTCTCCCTCGTCTTCACTAGTATTCACCTATCACAATGTTGCCGTACATGTATGACCAACAGTACTGAATAAAACTTTAGTTCATTACAAACATCTTGTCTTCTGAGAATCTAGGTCTCTTGATGATACAGTGACCAACTTCTGGAATGAGAATAACAAATTATACAGATCATGTTTCAGAACTGAAAAGTAATGGACAATGGCTTCAAATATCCATTATGTTGGAAGAAAGTTATTGCCTTATGCAAAAGAAACGTCGAAGGTAGTGAATGTTCCAAGAGAGTAGTATTTAAGCAGATTTCTACTTCATAAATTTACATTGATTTTAAATAACTACAAGATCTCTGGGGTTGCCAAAAAAAAAAAAAAAAAAAAAAAGCATGCTGGTTCGGCCCAAATTATGATGCAAACTCAAGGGTAAAATATAATATCCTTATCTAGTAACCTCACTTAAGGTGATATCTATCTATTTACCTATCTATAGCCTGATGCCTCATTCCTATGAGGTGTGACCATAAACAAATTGCCTCCATGTCATCCTGCCACCTGCCATCTGGCTGCCCTACCTCCAACCCCCTCTCTCATATACTTTTCCACTCCATCACTCCACCTCATCCTTGGTCTCCCTCCTCTCTCTTGCCCCCTCTACCACACTCACACACATCCTCCTGGTCAGTCTTTCATTCTTCATTCCCTCCATATGACCAAACCACCTCGTCTTAACTTTCTCAATCACATCCACATCGATACCACAGTGCTCCTTCCTCATTTGTCAGTCTGTTTCTCCATGTATCTCCAAAGGCTTAAGGTTATAATATGACAGTAATATTCTGTTTGTGTTCAGTAAAACTTAATATCATAAATATTTTTTATATTGATGCATAAAGATGCGGTATTGGCTAACCTTCCATTATACCTCCAGTAACTTGCCACTGCAGGTGATTAACCCTGTGATTTGTTTCTTGACGAGTATTTATAACCAAACACTGAGAGCTGTAATGACAGTACCTACAGCTCCCTAAGTCCAGTATTTACAATATAATTAATTAGTCATATCAGCATCATCCACATTCCATACCATTGTTGTTTTTGAACAACCCACTCTGACTGGTCAAGCTGGCCCATCTACAGCAGGTAATCACTTGGTCCTGCAGGGTCCATCTCATGCAGGTAATTGAAGTTTCCAGACATCAGACAGTGCCTTGCCACTGTTATGCATGGAAAAGATTGGGGAGGTTTTCATCCTGGGTGGATACTGCATTTGCGACTCTCCACTCAGTGGGCACACCTTTCCAGACTCCACATCACCCCACTGATTGGTTACAGGTATATGGTTACCACCCAACATTGTAAATAATTTCCTGGATTACAGGACACCATTAGGACCGTAATGTATTGTACAGTCACCTCAAGTAGAAAGAACAGTAGTTAAAACTGACAGGAAGGATGAGTGTAAACATAATGAGAGGAGGGCAGACACAGAAAAGAAAGATAGGTGAAGAAGGAAGCAGGTAGCTCTACATTAACTGAATGGATGGTAGGTACCGCAACAGTACACAAGCTTTGACTAGAAAAACTTGATCTCCCTGGGATTTGTTTAATTTTGTTTTAAAGGTTACATGCATGCTTGCAAGTGTCAGCCTTGTATACCTATTGGAAGCTCTCCGTGCTGCTCAGTCTATAGCAGCCTCACTATTCAGGCCAACAACCCTGAGATCACTCTATATGACCTCATCCTTTTTTATTGTTTGGTATGCCTCTGGCACCTCTATCCTCGACCTGCACAGCCTTCACACCTTCACCCAGTTACCATCCTCCATCCACTCCACACAGCCAAACCACCTCAATCTGCATCTTCTGATCACATTACTAATGCATTCAAGACCCATTCTGCCTCTCAAATTCTCATTCTCAACCCTGACATCCCCAAGTCTGTCATTCAAAAATGCACCACACATCCATCTCAGCCATCTTCATCTCAGTACACTAGAGCCTATGGACATCTCCCTCCTTTGTCCCCCAAGTTTTGTTTCTATAGGGATCCACACACATGCTGCATATGAGTGACCCTTAAACCCGAGATGTCCCGATAATGTATGGATACATTGCAACGTTTTGTCACGGTGAATCCCGATAACGTATCCATACGTTTTGCATTTGCAAGGTCCATCATTTTCACAATTTTCAAATTTCGTGCGTGATTTTTGGTACATAGACAAGGGACACCTTCCTCTACCTGCCACCAGGTGGGGACACTGCCTTACCCCACATGACCCCCCCCCTGCATGCCATTGTCTCAGCAACTCACCTGTTAGCAGTGACCTAGCCAGTAAAGACACGTCACGCCACGGTACGAAATTCAAGGTGAGAGTGATTCCCCAATCGATGATGATGTGGAGGACAAAGCTTACGTGGTGCCAGAGGAAGAAACGAGCAGTTGTGATGAGGAGGTAACATCACCAAGGAAGGTGCAGTATGTTGATGTGTTCAGTGTATGAAACAATGCTTATATCGCCTATATTATTGTGTGAAAACCAATATGTTCTTGTCCTACATATAAATTCATATCAAATGAAAAAATATCTTCCTATTCTGAGTGGTTTACAATAGTTACCATTACATAGAAAACGTGACACCGGCAGCATGGCTCCAGAGAACACGGTACCAGGTGTTTAAAGGGTCACCTGCTTAGACCACTTCTAAGCTCAGGTGAGCACTTTGGGGGGCATTTTCTGATGTTTCTCATAAAAAGCCGAGGTTTTAGCAAAAAAAAAAAAAAAAAAAAAAATCGAAAATCTGTCGAGATTGGGGGGTGTCAGTGGTGAAAAATTGGATGAGATGCGACGGGTTAACTTTAAGGGACAGCATCCCCTGTTCCCCAAGTGGTAACAACTCTCTAAACTTCTTCCAACCTTCCTAAGCTTTCTGAGCTGGCCCCAATTCTACCACCCGCACATATCATATTGCCCATGTAGCAAAACTCCTCTGTACACTCAAGCAATTCACCAATTTTGATCAATCCACTCCCAAGTCTCTCTCTTCACATGCTCTCCTCTGCACACAGCACACTCAAACTCAACATAGTCTGTAACCTACCTCTTAGACCAATACACCTCTTACGCACCCACATGAAACCATGGTACCTGCACAATACTACTACCAGATACTCTCACCCTTCATGCACTGGTGTATAACCAAACTGAAACTTAACAAATGTATCACTAGTCCGGGCGAGATTTGATCGCAGACCTTTGCACATCAAATGCGCACACGTTACCACTGAGCCAAACAGTTGATCCCCGCTTTGCCTCTAGGCAATGTGGGTGTTTTTAGACCCCATTACACTGGGTTGGAATAAATCGTCTCAGTGTCATCCTCTTCCAGTCTACGAAAGTCACTCTATTTCTGGTTATTTTCACATACCCCTTCACTTTATCCCACTACCTTATCCTCAGTCTTCCCATTATCATGATTCTCTTCAGCTTTATTCATATACTTCTCTAGTCATACACTCACCCTCTGTTCATCGCACATGGCAGAACTACCCCAAAGCATTACTCCTGGTACTTTCCAAAACATCCACAAGAACACAACTCTGTCTATAAGTTTCATCTGTCTGCTAATATCCAGGCTACTCCAATAGCTCCATTCAGATAACTCATTTCAGTGGCTCTCACATGAGACGTGACTGTCCAGCAGTGCCCATGCTCTGCTTCCATACATCAGTTTTGGAACCACAATATTGTACTGACATGCAATGGTTTCTGTGCTGTACTTCCATACTTAATTCTATTCCTTACTAATACCTTCAGTATTACTACAACTCTCTTTCCCTGTTGCATTTTCTCTTGTGCTTCATCACCCACGTTCACATCTTAAATCATCTCAACTACCTAAGAAGAACTTTGAAGGAATCACTATTCCCATTAAATGGCCAGTTAGATTCACTGCACACAGGGGCATCTGCAGGATTTTTTGTAAGGGGAGGCAAAATAAAAGAAATTTTACATACAGTATATGTGCGGTTATATCAAAATACACACACACCAAATAGGCATACGCATTTACTAACATGAGTTACAAGACTTACACCAAATGCATAAAGTGACAATGCATGAATCGACTCAGATCACTCAATCATCCTTGAACAAGAACTGAAGCACTTTGGAATTCCAAAGGGGGGGGGGTCAATTGCCACCCTTCCCCCCCCCCTTCGGACCCCAATGCTGTACATTGTGTGACTTCATTCCCCTAAAACAGGGGTTCTAGAACTTTTTCTTCTTGTATAAAGGACCCCTACAACCTAGCACACAGCACGGGACACACTAAAATGCAGACACAACATGAACAACACAGAGAACCTGTGGGAAAATCCCATAGGAGCATCTGCTTGCCTGTGGCCGATAGGTATGCTGTCCAGATATGGCTGGGGTTGAGCAAGCAACAGCAACAACAACAACAACATACCCCCTGAATTTTCAGATCACTGTCCTGGCACAGAATATTGCATTTTTTTTTTTTTTTTTATGTGTCCAACTCTGGGCATAGGCTTCACAGCCTGCTATCAAGGCCCAGCAGTCCTCCTACATACCATACACCTCTACATGTCACCACTTCGGCACTAACACCCACCGTCAATATTGAATACATGCTAGGGCTGTCTCATACAGAACTGGCGTATTGGTATTAGCGGGGGTATTTTTACGACATGTCGGCGGGTCTTCTGGTATATCAGTAAAGCCTGATTTAATGAAATTCAAATCCTTAAACTGTTCCCTGCCCCAGCCGGGATTCGAACCTGGGTCCGCTAGGACTGCAGGCCACCTCTCTACCGATTGAGCATGGTACTCTTTATCTTGAATCATAGCTGAGAAATGCCAAAACACAGATAACAATACAAATAGTAGACCACATACATCTAATCAATGTGATTATAGTAACAATGTGATATATTCAACAATCGATTCAGTGAGTAGTCTTAGTGGAAAACTATCAAGCACAGTTCTTCATATCTGTCATTCTTAATAATAGATTATATGCAATGAGTGTTTTCCTTGGATGTGAATTGCATGTTCTGTATTTCACAATTGCTTACCCTTGTTAGAGGCTAACTAAACATTACCCAGGTTAGGTAGAACTCAAGAAATTTACGGTTTAGGTATCACAAATGTCTTTTGTAGCTGTCCTTTCTGACTTCATAATGTATCTTTGGTGGTGGTAATACAAATAATTATAAAAAAAAAAAAAAGAAACATTAAATTTGTGGTTTTATGCTAATCAGCGAAACTGAGGGTCTTACTGAATTAGTTGTGTAACTACTGTATAGTTGTCTACCAAGTACAGTACATTATTTTCTCCAGCAGCCTAACAACCTAAAGTAATAATGCCAACAAGCATGCCTACCCTACCCACATCTCATGCAATATAAGCTAGGCTAAGTTTGTGTACAGTTGTGTTTAGTAGTGTTTACCCATTTCATTAAGGCCTGGGTGGGTTAGGATTTTGAATATTATTCAACATTTTAATTATTCATTAAAATAGTATTACCATATATACAAGTCTTTTGCAGCATTTCAACACGTCTTCATGAAATTCCTTACTAGGAGTGTAATTTAACATGAGAATAAGCAGAAAAATTCCATTGCACCAATATTAGTAAAACATTATTTTTTCCTTTACCAAAATGATTTTCAGGAGTGGCTATGGTCACTGACTTGAACCGTAGTACTGTACCGAAAAAAAAAAAAAATAGTATATGTACTTCTTCAGTCTCAAGGAAGCAAATGTGTATGAGTACAAAGGTTCAGGAGGTGGCATGTCAGACCACATACATTTAGTTTAACTTATGCCAGGGGTCAAAAGAATGGATTACAGGCGAGAGACAAAAGACGCTGTGAACAGAGAACGAGGCAGCACGAGGAAAGTCGAGATCCGATATTTTAGTTAAGTATAATGAGGTGAAGTTAGTGGATCCTGTAAGTCATGTATTACACGAAATATCAATTGCTGTATGATGAATGCCTTTTGGCATCTGAAGATTTTTCTGGGGACAAGTTATTTCACTACACTGCAACTTCATTGTTTACAGTGGATTCGTCTCTTACTTTGTTTGGCTCAACGAAATAGACCCATCAAACATTAAGACAGACAAAGAGAAAGAAAGTAAACGTGAAAATAAGATTCTAAAATGATAAAAATGACGGCGCTTAGCAATATAAATCACTCGAGATTATCGTGGGTGAAATTCCCTAGACCGAATTCACCGAGAGGCGAAATAGCCAGCTACGAATTCTTCTCTCTCCAAAGTTAGAGGGTGAATGATTCGTACGTCTGGCAAGTACCTGGCAGTCGACGGCAGTGTTGCCAGATCTACCGAAATTTCATGAGATCTACTGAAATTCTGACGAGTCTCCAGAAATCCCGAATTTCTGCCCTAATCTACTGAATTTTGATGGGTTCTCCTGAAAATCTACAGAAATTATGCTTCTTGACAGTTGAAAATCCTTAAAAGCTAAATAAGAGAGAGAGAGAGAGAGAGAGAGAGAGAGAGAGAGAGGGGGGGGAGGGGGGAGGGAAGTGTTTCAATGGCTTTAAATTCGTCTTCTCTCCGTACAGAACACGTTCAGTTATGCCGTCAGCCAATAAACACTTCCATATTTCGTCATCTATTCGTACAGGACACGTTCAATTGTATGTTTAACCAATACCAGCTTTGGATTACTCTGGCGTCATTACAAACTATGACGTTTTCAATTCTCTAAGCCAATAAGATCCACCGGTTCTGTGGACTGCTTAAAACAACTGTTGGCACTTGGCAAGTGTATGGGTAGGGGAGCGCAGTGATAGTTCGGCCAGGAGGATGGTTCGGCCACTGGCCTTCCTGAATAATGTAGGGGACCTAGATCATTGAGATTTCGCATGAAGTTGCGTGATCTTGCCGACAAATGGCACATGTGTTTTTGTTTTGGTTGGCCGGGAAACAGCAACATCAGGTTAGATTTTATGATTTTTCATGACCCCTATGTACTTTTTCGGTGATCCAACGTAAGCAGTAGCTCCATTAATACTTCAGGGTTGTTATCCATATATAGTGCAAATATCATTTATTGTCTATAGGCGACGTGAGAGTAGATAGCACTCGAACAGCTTATGAACTCTGGGTTTCGGGGCGCCATGTGTACATCTTTATACATGGGGGATGATTCGGCCACTTGAAGTGAGGGATGGTTCGGCAGGGTTGCCAGGTGGCCGAACCATCCCTCATAATTATCTAATGATTTATTTTCTTTATTTAACAATTTTTTTCTATCTATCTATCTATATACCTAGGCTGCTTCCCCCAAGGAGAAAATGGGAGAAATGGAGTTCCCCCGAGCTAAGCCCTGTATTGGACTATATAGCCCCGCTAGGGTTACAGGAGCGAGCTACCACTCCCGGCACGGCAGCCCGGGCGAGGCTCGAACTCGCAATCCCCCGATAAGGGAGGTAGCCGAGACAGGACGACACACTCCCCATTTACTCATCCATTCAAACACATTCATTCGCATCTTAGCCCCAAAGGGGAGAATGGACTGATCATCACCGCACCACACCGCACAAGGGTCAACTGCGCAATGCAATCAGTGACATCTGCAGCAGGACCCGACAGCAGAGCTGGTTTACCCCTGCCACATCATAACAGACTCATCCCCTTACTTTTTTTCTATAAAATTACATATTCTCTCTCTCTCTCTCTCTTTCTCTCTACTTTCCCTCAGAAATTGATGAGGCTTCTGTTTCAAGAAACGCTATAATTGGAGTATTACCTGAACCAGTTTCACAACGCATAAAGCGAAAGCAAAGGTATTACAACTTTGGATTTTTGTTTCACTAGATTTAAAATGCGTTAAGAGTAAACAGCATGTAAGAGAAGTAGCTTTCATTTGACTCGGATATTTTCTTCCACAAAATTATAGTTTTATTTTATCTGAGATAGGCAAGAGTAGAGTCATTTAATTTCATTATAAGGAGATTGTTTGTTCCTTGTTTCATTAAAAGGAGATTGTTTAGGTAAAAATAAATCCAATAAATCATATCAGCATAGATGAAAATTTGATTCTTAATTTTCACACTGTATTTAATTCTTTCATTGAGCCCCAGAGGCAAGTGGCCAAATCATCCCACATGGTGGCCGAACCATCCAACGCCAGTGGCCGAATCATCCACACCAAGAGGGATGGTTCGGCCATTTTGGAGACCTTAAGAGTTTGTATTACTGCCAAGAAATGACGTAAGTTTAAGAACTGACAATAGCACACAAAAGAGCCAAAAGATGTGGCTTCCTCTTGGAATAAGCAGATTTTAAGAATTTCTTAAACTTTATTTATTATGATTTTTTTTCGAAAAAGTGGCCGAATCATCACCGCCCTCCCCTACTCCATTCCATAATTCCATTAAGCCTGAGGTGCACTGCCAACTACAGGGGCCAGGATTGCAACTCACAACTACCCAGTTGTGTCTCCCATAATTGGAAGGTGAGAAATTTTCGTAAATCATATGATATGAGGATTACCCCTTTCAGTATCCTGGTGCCTTTTGACAGTTTCTTCTGGCTATCATTAAAATTTTTTGTACAGGTTAGACAGAATTTGAGGGACTTAAGTGGGTAAAGAGCAGCATCATTTACCCTTTGATTTCATATACCCTTCCTAATCTGAATAAAATAATCTAATAATAGCCAAAAAAGAGAAGAGCATGGCATCCGTGGATTGTGAAAAGGTTAAAAAATAATAAATGGTGGCCTATAATGACTAACTTTATCGGTACATTTTGCCTGAAAAAATATGACAAAGTCAAACTTATTGTTGTTTAATGGTTAAGGTGACCAGATTCCAAATTGTGGGCTGGACAGTCCTTCATTTTATAATGTCTTACCCGACTTTTTAAGTGTCTCGCCAATGTCCTGCTTTTTTGTAGTGTTTGTATAGACTTCCCGACTTTAGTATGATAACTGAAGGGATACTTAGCTACTCAGTCGAGTTAAAGTACTAATGACTATACCTCTCTATCTCTTGCACATAGTGGTGTGGTTGGTAGGGGGGAAGGGGGAGTTCAGACCGGCAGAGAACTGTGCCCCGCTTTTAAAGTGCTAATATCTGGTCACCTTACGTATCATGGTCGTTAAAAAGTTACTTGATTAAGTTACTTTCATTAATTTTTGTAGGGAACACGGGGTCCTGACGGTAGTCGTGGTGACCAGCCTGACCAGGTGACATGGCGTCCCAGGAAGGAGAGGGGTCAACGGGGAGGAGTGGTGGCACCAGAAAAAAGGCAAAATATGCCCAAAAATACAATAGAGCTTGGGAATCTGAACCAGACTTTAAGGGATGGCTTATGTCAAGTTCAAAGGGACAGTTGCTTGGATTCTGTAGTGCTTGCAATGTTCATATATCTGTTAGTTCTGGTAAAATGGAAGTTAAAAAACATTCAGCTGGAAAGAAACACAGGGAAAATTGCACTGCAGTAGCCAAACAACCTTCTGTTTTAGACATGCCTGGTGTGAGTGGTAAAAAGAAATTAAAAGAATCTGTGCAGGAAAGTGAAATCAGACTGGCAGCATTGATATGTGAGCGTGATTTACCAATTAATACAGTGGAACACATCCCCAAGCTCATCCAAGCAATATGTCCAGATTCAATAATTGCAAAAGAGTTGAAATGTGGTCGGACAAAATTGACATCCATTGTAAACCATGTGACTGGTGAGGAGAGTTCTGATATGTTAGTAAAAAAGCTGCAGGAGTCAAAGTTTTCATTAATCGTAGATGAAAGCACAGATTTGTCTTGTACCAAGCATTTGTGTATGGTTGTTAGAACTTTAATAGGTGACAAAGTAACAGATTGCTTTTTAGGACTGATTCCCTTGCAAGATGCAACTGCAAGGGCACTGTATGATGCAGTTACAAAATTCTTTGCAGATAATCACATTCCTTACAAGGACAATATGATTGGCTTTGGTGCGGATGGAGCAAATTCTATGCTGGGAGCTCGCAATTCACTTTCCACATTGCTTAAAAAGGACATACCTACACTTTTTGTTATGAAGTGCATTTGTCACTCCTTCGCGCTTTGTGCTTCATATGCATGTGCAACTTTGTCTAAAGATGTGGAAGATCTAGCACGTGATGTTTTTTCATACTTCCATTGTAGTCCAAAACGCATGGGTGTACTGAAAGAATTTCAATCTTTTGTCAAAGTTAAGCCACATCAGTTGCTCCATCCAAGTCAAACCCGGTGGTTGTCACTACACATGGTTGTGTCTAGGCTGCTTGAGCAATACGAAGCACTCAAGCTATACTTTACAGGCGCTGTCCTCAATGATAGACTGTTGGCATGTGAGAACATACTGCAAAAGCTAAATAACCCTTTCACAAAGTTGTATCTCCAATTTCTTGACTTTGTTCTCCCTATTTTTAATTCCCTCAATTTACAAATGCAGTCAGAAAGTCCACAGGTTCACACACTCTACAAATCAGTTTTGCAATCCTTCAGAACTTTGCTAGATTGTTATCTTAAGGATGATTACCTGCAAAGGACACCCATGAGTGATGTAGAATACAAGGATCCCCGAAACTTTAAGGAACTGTCTTCCATCTATCTTGGAGCTAAGGTAGGTATGTCTCTCTGTCAAGAGCAAGCACTCCCAGCACAGGCTGTTCAAGTGTTCCGACAACGTTGTCAGATTTTTCTGATAGAAGCAGTAACTCAGATAAGCAAAAGATTCCCCTTTGATGATTCTGTTTTCCAAAACTTAAAGGTACTGGATCCCAGTATTGTAAAGAGTAAATCAGTACCATCTCTTGCTCCACTGTTAAGCTCCTTTCCTTCTCTAGTAAATGATCAAACTGTTCAAGATATAGATTCAGAATGGAGGCTGCTCAGAAACAGTGATATACCGAGTTGTGATCTCACAGCAACTCAGTTTTGGGTAAAAGTGCGTGAAACAAAAACAGGAGATAATGAACAGATGTACCCACACCTCTCTGCTTTCATGCTTAGTTTGTTGTGTTTGCCCCACTCAAGTGCAACAGTGGAGAGAGTATTTTCCAGCATAAACCGCATGAAAACAAAGCTGAGAAACAGGCTTTCAACAAAAACTATCAGTGGGATGCTTCATACTAAAAGGCTGCTCTCTAATGACATATGTAGTAATTTTGAAATAACAAAAGAAATGCGTATGCGGATGAATAGTGACATGCACATGAAAAGCTCTCAGGAAACCCCAGCTGATAATTCTGATGATAGTGAGCCTGAAGATTAATGTTGTGTTATAGGTATAGGTTTTGTGATCAAAATAATCATAATTCAGCAAGTTTACTGCCAAATGATATAGAAAGTTTTATTTTCTTTAAGTTATTTTATTTTTTTCTCTAATTTTCACCAACTATTGTAAATAAATATTAAATGTATATAAAGCTTCTCAATTTAATCATATATATTTCAGAAATATCCTAAGTACCAATATATAGTATATATAAACACACACAGTATATATATATATATATATATATATATATATATATATATATATATATATATATATATATATATATATATATGGTGCGTCTACTGAATTTTTAGCAAGATCTACTGAAATTTTTAGCAAATTTCTACTGAAATTTCTGCTGCACCATCTGGCAACACTGACGGTACATGCACAACGAACCGTTACGAACGCAAGAGGTCAAAATTTCCAGGGGGTCAGGATTTCTCACTACACCGGCAAACATAAAGGAAATCCTCTCTCTCTCTCTCTCTCAGTGGCTAGTAGAAAACAAGGCAAGGGCAGACATCCCCATAAACAAAACCACCAGCTCCACCACGCTACCCTTGTAGGCTAGATTCCAAAGCTTCACTTCTCCAGTCCATCACTAATACCACGAGAGAGAGAGAGAGAGAGAGAGAGAGAGAGAGAGAGAGAGAGAGAGAGAGGATAAGAAGAAAAGAAAGGAAAAAAAGGAAAAGATCGGAAAGCAAGGGGAAGAAGGAGAAGGAGAAGAAAAAGAAAGAGAAGAAAATTTGCATCGAACTCTAGGTAGCAAATTAGGCTTCGTAGAACATCTTCCCTTGCAACTTATTTTGCATTTCACACCTTAATTTTCCATTCTATGCAAGTTATTTTCACTTTCATGTCGATATAGTTAACATCAGTACTACAATATACAAGGGGATTCAGAGGCGAAATGTGCACACTAAATTACTAAGAAGTTGTTGCAGAATCCTGCAACAAAAGTGACTATTGTCTTTGTTATGCTAGGTGTTTTTAGGCCGGCTTCCCGTCCTAGCAACACCTAGAGAATAGCTGGGTTCCCTTTCTAGACCAGTCAAGACACAGTGTGAGAGGAACAGGGCATAAAAACAGGGCAACAACCTTATATGTTTATTACCAAATTATTCCAGACAGCTAGATGTTCCACAAGACTCTACAAAGGCAAAGCTCAGACTGGCAGAGATGTTGTAGGTATCACGCAGGATGCCGGCCATCTCGAGAATAAGCAAACAGACACAGCACTTAAATGAAGTTGCGAGTATACTTAATTATTGGGCTGCACATACTTTGTAATGATTATACACATGTCCCGTGTTCACTGAGTGGAGCAGGACAGCAGCATATTATTAATGTCTCGGCTTACACTTGGTGGAGTTGGAATAGTAACCTCTGTCACTGTGCTTCAATTGTCACTTTCACTTTCACCTCACGGGCATGGAAGTCACAGTCACAGCAGAGGTGTGGGACAAGGAAGCTGCCGCTCGGCAGCTCGCAGGTGTAAGCCCAGCATCGGCTGAGTCCCCTCAGATGCCTTCTTATCTAGAGGACACAGGACTACTCGTAGGGGCATAATCCTCTGGAGTGGGCTTCGATTGGATGTGGTGAAGGGCCCCACACTAGAGGGGCTGTGTATAGGGGTTCGGCCCTCAGGACTGAGGCCGAAAAGCTCTTGTAGGTGCTCCTGCAGGTGCCCAGTGTGGAGAGAGTGTCACTCCTCATCAGGACTGGAGAGGTCACGCCCTGGGGTACTAGGGGCGGCGTGGAGAGCTCATCTGCTGCAGTCTCGCTTCGCTGTCAGGGTAGGGCTGCGGCGTTGCTGGCGACAGAAGTCTGATAGTTGCTGGTTGCCCACTGGTGCCGGGTGGTTGGAGTGCAGCCCCGGGGTCAGTACAGGTCCTCTCCAGCAGTCCATGAATGGGAGGTCCTCCTCCTGAAGGCTGCCTGGGGCTGCTCAGGTAGGGCGGCTTGAGCATGGTTCTCCCTCTGGTCGTGGAGTCACAGGGGGCAAGGGACTTTGGGGGCGTCCCTCCCTGGCACGGCTACCTGTCGTCACTGAGGTTCCTTGGGCAATGGGAGGAGGGCAGCTGCCGGCCATCCCTTTCCCGTCGGTACGGCAACCGGCCATTACTGAGGCCCAACTCCCTGACAGGAACGCAGCCAAAGGGTGACTGCGGGCATGGCTACAGGCCATCGCTGATGTCCTGTATAAGGGCGACATGTAGGCGAGAGATGGCTACAGGCTGTCCCCTGTCTACTGGCGTGGCTACGGGCCGTCGTCGGTGTCGTGCTCCTCAAGGCAACTGCAGAAGGAGAGAGGGCATGCCTTTCTCTCCCCACATGCGGCAATCGGTTGTCACGGGTTCTGCAGGGGGGATGGACAGCACTGTGGGCAGCTATAGGCCGACTCTTAGGTGCGTGGCTACTCCCTGTCTCAATTGCATGGCTACCGGCCGTTGCTAAGGCACGGCTACAGGCCGCTGCTTGCACACGGCTACAGGCCATTGCTTGTGCACAGCTATGGGCTGCTGCTTGTGCATGGCTACAGGCATTGCTTGTGTGCGGCTATAGGCCACTGCTTGTGTATGGCTACAGGCCATTGCTTGTGCACGGCTATGGGCCGCTGCTTGTGCATGGTCACAGGCCATTGCTGGGGTGCTGTCTGGAGCTGGTTTATTAGTTCCACCCCGGTCCTGGCGAGGGTTGGATTGGTTGGAAGGTAATGCACCCAGACTGAGGTGTTTGTGCAGGGTGCACTCCATGGAATAGGGGCGCATGGGCTTATAGGACATATGCCCATAACGCACGGACATCGCAGGCGCCCTACCTATCCCTCTGTTGTCATCTCCTGGGAGTGTCGTGATGTCCTCTGTTGTCATGGCTGCTATCTCACCACCATCGTGATGGGAAAAGTCATGTTCCCGTGACTGGAGGTAGTAGGTCTTGGTGGTGCCAGTGTTTAGGGTTGGGGTCAGATGTTGGAGAAAGGTGATCCACTGTGTGGTTGCTTGGTTTTCAGCGTGGTGAGGATCACAGGTTAGATAGAGGATGGAGGCTTGGGAAGAGGTGCAGAGGGTCTGGAGGAGGTCATGAGGCCTGTGGATTCAGCGTTTCCTGCCGCAGGTTGGTGCCCAGGTGGAGCGCCTGATTCTTATTGCTTTCGGTGGTTGCTCCTCCAGTGATGTCAGCTAAATGCTGGTGATGGAGGCGAGTGTGGTGGTTTTATGCTGGGGAGAAGCACAGGTGTTTTCCCCGGGGATAGGGGCGGATGGAGATTTCAGCCGGGCTTGGTGTATTCGGAGGGTGCTGGGGCAGTGTTGGGGGTGTGGGGGCTGGGGGCAATTGAGTCTGGTGGGGGACGTGAGGCAGGGGGAGTGGGTGAGGGGGTGGTGGTGTATCTGGTAGGAGGGTGTGAGAGGCAGCCAGATCGGGTGATGGTGGTTTTTAGGGTGGGTTTGGGTGGTGAGGTAGGAGTGCTGCCGCATGGTGCTCTGGCTCTGCGTGGTGTGGTGCTGTGATGGGTGGAGTTTGGGGTGGAGGTTTGGAGGCAGCAGAGGGAGAGTAGGTGATGCCGGGTGGAGGTGACGGGGCAGTAGAAAGGGTGTGCGGATGTGTGGGTGTGTCAGTTGGGGGTTGTCTTGGCGTGATCGGGCAGCGTGGTGTCGGTGAGGTGGTAGGTGAGGTGGTGTGAGGTGCAGGTGTTGGGAAAGGCGGTGGTGAAGGGGCGGGGGGTTGGCTGGGAGAAGGAATTTGCGGCGGCTGTGAGGTGGGGGGTGAGGTGGCGTGGGGGGTAGGAGGTGAGGGGGCCGGTGGTGAGGGAGTAGGTAATGAGCGGAGGGAGGTGGAGGGAGTGATGTAGCAATTGTAGGAGTCGGAAGGGGAGTTTGGGGTGGTGAGTGGAGGTGAGAAGGTCCAGGAGGTGGACGTGGTGGGTCGGTGAGAGGTGGTGGTGCAGAATGGGTGCACGTGGCGATTCCTGTACCTGCATGGAGTGTTATGATAGTCTATTGTGACTCGGTAGGGGTTAGGGACACGGGTGATGGCATAGGGTCCCATAAATTGGGGGGAGAGTTATGAGGAAGCGGCAGTTTTGCAACCATCACACCTGGTTTGTAAGGGTCTAAGAGGACAGCGTCAGGTTGGAGGTCCCGGCCGTTTTGTAGGTGGTGAAGGCGCCTCTTGAGGTGGTTGGGAGGATTGGATGTGAGGGGTGTGGTGGGAGGTTGTAGGTGTCGGCGGAGTGGCAGGAGTAGAGGGGCTTCCCCAAAAATGCGCTCATGAGGGGATATGCCATCCTCCCGGGGGGCAGGCGTTGATTCCCCACTGGACAATTTTTATGTGGGCTGGCCAATCTTCATTTTTCGTTTCCTCGATTCTAGTGCACACCTGGTTCATGAGAGTGCAGTGGCTCCTCTCGCAAAGTCCGTTCCCCTGTGGCCAGTATGCAGAGGAGTGGGAGATGTGGTAGCCGAGTATGTTGGCTAGTTCCGCCAGATGTTGCTGGTGAACTCAGGGGTGTTGTCTAAGTGTAGGGCCTGGGGTATTTCAAAATAGGGGAAGATGTGGCGGACTAGGGCATCGGCTATGGAAACGATGTGATATTCTTTGGCTGGGCACGGGATGAAGAACTTGGAATACGTATCCACGAAGGTGATGATGTAACGGTATCTGGACTTAGGTGGTAGGGGCCCCACTACATCTACTGATTGCAACCGCCAAGGCTCATTAGCGGTTATGCTGCCTGACGGGCCGGCATTGCAGGTGACATCCTTGCTTAAGGCACAGGCTCGGCAGGACTGGGTGACTTGCTTGGCCAGGTTGCTGGGGTTGGGGTCCAATAGGTGTCATTGAACACCTGGAGGAGCTTCTTAACCCTTTAACCGCGGGCATTGTTTTGGCCTGACTGTCCTCTCCCGCGGGGGTTTCAGCCAAATGTAAACAAACCTTTAAACCTTAATAACTCTGCACAGAATAAAGCTAGAGAAAAAAATAAGGTACCATTAGAAAGTACTAACCTTCAGCTTTCCATTGATGTAGGTTTCATGACTTTGTTGACTTTCACAGCACGGGCAGTGCCGTTAGAAGTGAGGGGTGTAAAATCACTATTTTACGCCCCACACACCAGTACCAAATGCCAACCACTCTCTGATAATAGTAATATAAACATATATGAACACTGCACATACGATAAACACCCACTCTGTGTTCACTGAGGTAGGTAAAAGGCACTGTAATTGCCCGCACTTCACTGCGGCTTCACCCGCTCACTGACGTTTGGTTAGCGGCGATGTTTTCATTATTTCTAACTTCTAATATTATTTTACATATAATCTGGGCAATATACATTATATTTACACTGCACTTATTACTATATTGCGTCACTGTCGCATCACATAAGTGCTGCAGAATTACACAAGTGCCACAGATTCTCTTATTACAATATCACTTATTAAACTGGCCAATATTTACATTTTTTTCTAGGCAAAATATCCCTTATTACTACATTATCCATTATACAATTATTGGTAAAGCACGTCACTGTCGCATCACTGTATATCACTGTCACTTTCAGTGTTTACTCAGAGAGTGGTACTCGGCAAAGCACGGAGTCACAAAGAGAGCGACTTGGCATTCCTGGCACTGGTGTGTGCTCATTTTTCTTGTCCGAGGCCTCCGTGTGGTGTTATGACATACCCTGCAGCGGCCCTGTGACAACCTGCCGCCTGCGGTAAGAGGCAATTTCACAAGCTGGTGCCGGCTCATATAATTGCGGCACTCAAGACGGTCAGGTTGTGTGTCAGAGTGTCCCCTCGGGATCAATGCCGTCACCTGACCAAATCGTGCAAGCAGCTGCTGCACGACAGTCTTGGAGAACTGTCTCAGGGATGGTTGCCTTATGCCCCCGACTTGTGTCTTGTAGAGGATGAAGGTGTTGAGCATGCACATATCGAGCATGTGCAGGCAAGCCTTCCTGTACCATCAGGTGTTTCTCTCGAGACAGTCTATTTCGCCAATCATCATATCAGACTTATCAACCAGTCTCATGTTCACATTGTAATCAATGACGGCATCAGGCTTCATGATTGGCTGACCTTCCCAGTTCTCTGCAATTCCCCCTTGTGGATGGTGCTGATCATATTCACGACCTTCTTGTCGTGCCACCTGATCGCCAGAAGCTTGTCTGACTTCTTCAGGTGCACATCTCCCTTCGATGAGGATGATGCTTCTGGGAAACGTGGCCACTCTTTCCTATAGCTCCGTACAGTGCCAACAGTGCCAATGCCGTATTCAGCCAGGTATTTGGAGAGTTTCGG
Source organism: Coenobita brevimanus (assembly GCF_032717465.1). NCBI lineage: Eukaryota > Metazoa > Arthropoda > Malacostraca > Decapoda > Coenobitidae > Coenobita > Coenobita brevimanus. The sequence goes on along the minus strand of NC_137003.1, from coordinate 14,581,115 downwards.
TGCTGTGTAATAATTGTCTGTGTACAGCACATGATTCCCACCAAAATACCTCTCCATCAGCACTTTTACAATGGAGCCAGAGAAGCCAAGGGGGTCTTTCCTGTTCACGTCCATTGTGCTTGCAGAGTAGATGACGAAATCAAGGATATACCCCGTCTCACAGTCACACAGCACAAAGAACTTTATCCCAAAGCGGTGGCGTTTGCTGGGGATCTACTGCATGAATTTGAGACGTCCTCTGAACAATACCAGGGATTCGTCTATGACGACTTTCTGCATAGGACGGAAAAATCGCATAAATCGATCCCTAATCCTGTTGAGAAAATCCCTCACTTTCCACAAAGGGTCAGTTTGGGACGGGTTTCCATTGTCAGCGAAGTGCAGGTATCCTAGCAGCTGTTGGAACCGATCCCATGACATATACTTCCCGAATGTTGGGATAGAAGTAATGTCATCCACGAACCAGTACTCCTCCAACTCATGTCTCTTGATATGGGGCATCAAGAACATCAGTGTAAAGAACACATACAGCTCTCTGATCCCGACAGGCATCCACGACACTTCCTTTGTGAGCCAATAGGTCCCAGCCCTTCTGCTGCACACTGAGCTGCATACCTATTGGTCTCATCGCTGACATGCTACACGATTTCATCATCCATGAAGGCCAGGAAGTAGTCTACAAAATCATCTCCTGCATTGCATGGAAAGGCAGGCTGTATTCCAGCATTTGTCATATCAAACGGCGGATTGTGTGGCTGAAAATCTGCACTGTCAGACCAAACAAATGCATCAACTTTCCCTGTGCGTGGTTCAGTGGAAGTGGCAGGTCGCATTGCACTCGTTTCCCCGTGAGAAGGAGCTGAGGTGGAGGCAATGGGTGAGGCAGGAGGTGAGGCAGGAGGCGAGTGGGAGGGGGGTGAGGCAGGAGGCGAGCGGGAGGGGGGTGAGTGCGGGGGTGGTGAGTGGGGGGGTGGAGAGGGTGAGGGAGCTGAGCGGGGGGCAGGCGGGGGGGTTACTGACCTGGTGCGTGGTGAAATTTGACCCTTTCTTCCCCGCTTATCACCTCGCTTATCACCTCGCTTATCGCCCAGCTTTGCCCTCCAACTGCCACGCATCCCCTTTGTTCTAGGCCGGCCTGCCCTGCTTACCCTGCCTGCACGGCCTGCACGGCCTGCCTTCCCTCGCTGTGCAGGCTCTGGGAATTCATATTCCTCAGATGATGTAGACTGAGGAGATGGCACGGCAGAAGATGAAGATGATGTGAGGGCAATAGGGCTAGGGGAACGGGAAAGTGGTGGGAAATGCTTGCTAGGGCCTGGTGTAGGAGACGTAAGTCTGCGCTTCACTCCCTTCCCACGTGCAACACCAATTTTCCCCATAGGCGCCTTCCCTTTCCCAGAGTAAGTTGGGGGTGGTGGGGGGGAAACTACACGCTCACTTTCATCACTGTCACTGTCAGTGCTAAAGGGTTCACCACCAATCACTGCAAAATCGTCACTACTTACTGTAAGTGTATCACTCTCACTGCCACAATCCAGAGTTGTACTTACAGTTTTGTCCAGCTCTGTTCTAATTTCTGGAGTGCTCAACCCCTTCTGCCTTGCCGTCGGCAGTTCCTTCACCGGTGTAGAGGTCGAAGGCACACTAGCACTAATCATTTGTGAGGAGGAAGTGAGCGACGATGAGTCGGGACGGAGTGCCATTATCACGCACAGAGCTGGACAGATACTGACTAATGCGTGTCAGGGCAGGGGTGGGGGGGGGCCCCCTCGGGGTGGGAGGAGGGAGATGTGGGATGGCTGGCATGAAAGAACTCGACAGCTACTCTTGCGTGAGACAATTTGCGCACAGGAAAAACGCACGGTGTTCAAAATATTCACGAACATTCTAGAATGACACCCGCGGTTTGGTCCAGTTTTGTCGATGTCATTCTGGAATGACACCCGCGGTTAAAGGGTTAATACCTAAGTGGATTCCGTTATTGGCGTGAAGATGCCTCATGGTGTCTAAGGCGGTATCCAGGTCGGGGAGAATGTGGCCCGATGGGGTGAATAAATTGACACCCTGCTGGTGGAGTTTGGTGAATAAGTGGCGTGGAATCCAGGGGGGGACGGTCCTTGCCACATCACTGTTGGAGGAGCTCTGGCTCGCATCGGATCAAGTGGAGGGGCAGGTGCAAGAGTGCATTGGCATTAGTATGGAGCTTGCCAGGGCAGTATGAGATATCGAAATTAAATTCCTCCGTTTCCCTCAATCTGATAAGTTGGGCATTGTGGGTGCCGGACTGTCATAGCTATTGGAGCGACTGGTGGTCTGTGATGATGGTGACATTTGTTCCAGAAAAGTAGGGCCAGAAATGCTCCAAGGCCCATACGATGCCCAGGCACTCTCGCTTGATGGTGACGTAATTCTTTTTGGACTGGTTAAGGGTGCGACTGACGCAGGCGATGATATGTTCCTGTCCCTCCTGGACTTGGGCGAGGACAGCGCCGATCGCGATCAGGGAGACGTCTTTGTATAATCAGAAGGGTAGGGTGTAATCGGGGAAAGCGACAATGGGGGAAGTTATGAGTTTGTCTTTCAGTTCCTGAAAGGCAGCCAAACCTCTCCACGACCTGACCCTTCTGGATCAGGTCATGGAGAGGTTTGGCAATATTGGCGAATCCCTTCACGAACCAATGATGGTATGAGGTGAGGCCCGGGAAGGCTCGGACCTCATGGACATCTTGCAGAAGGGGGAAGTCTGCGATGGCACGCAGCTTGTCGGGGTCGGGTGAAAATCCAACTTTCGAGACTATATGCCCCAGGAAAGCAACAGTTCTCACGGCCAGGACGCACTTGGAGGGCCGGAACTTGAGGCCTGCCTGTCAGATACATTGAAAAACTTTCCTGAGACATTGAAGGTGATCGGCCAATGTCTTGCTAAAAATGATAACGTCGTCCTTGTATGCCAGACATATTTCCCAGGTGAGGACACAGGATGGACTCCATTAATCGGGAGAAGGTGGTGAGTGAGTTACAGAGTCCGAATGGCAAGACGTTAAATTCGTGATGCTTCCCATTACTAATGGAAAACGTGGTCTTCCCTCTATCCTCAGGGTGTACGGGGACCTGCCAATACCCAGATTGAAGGTCTAGGGAAGAGAACCAGGAGGTGCTGTGCAGCGAATCAAGGGAATCGTCAATTCTGGGCGGTGGGGTGACATCCTTGATGGTAACGTCGTTGAGGCAGCAGTAATCCACGCAGAATCGCAGGGTGCCATCTTTCTTCTTGACGAGGATGACAGGAGAGGACCAGGGGCTGGTGAAAGGTGAAACAACGCTGGCATCGAGCATTTCCTGGACCTGCCGGTCTTCCTCTGCTCGTTGTTTCGGATTTTTCCATCAGGATGGTTGGTGGATAGGTGGTCCTGTGGTGTGTATCTCGTGCACCAGGTAGGTAGTGTGGCCGATATCGGTAGGGCCTGATGCGAAGAGGTCCTGAAAGTCCAGAAGTAGATGGTGGAGAGTGTCAGCTTGGTGGGGTGAGAGATGCTCGGGTATGGGGGATAGTGGGGCAGGGGAGGAGGAGGGGGTGGGGGTGCATGGTTCTGCCTCTTCCATTTCTCCCACCACAAGCCCCTTGGGTAGGGTGAGGGGGGTGGTGGTGATCTTGGCAATTCAGACCACCGCGATGTGGGGGGGGAGGAAGGTGGGGGATAAGAGACAGGACAAGAAGGCTCTGGTCGGCAGGTCCGGGGAGAATAAGATGGATGTTCCAGTGGGCCTGTCTAATGGCAGCCATGCTTCGTGATGAGGGGGAATGATGATGGTGGAGGTGGTGGTAGCGAGAAAGTTGGTGTGGGTGGGAAGGCTGGAGAGGGGGCCTGGGGAAGTGGGGCAGGTGGGTGGGGTGTGGTTTGAGGGGGGGTGGGGGAAGGTTTACAGGTGCACAGGGGTTGTGAGGGATTGGGGAAGGAGACTGGTGGCTCCTGAAACTGGAGTTGCCGCTTGTGGCAATTGATGGTCGTTCGCAGTTTCTGAAGGAGGTCCAGTCCCAAATATCCATCATAGGTGCAACAGGCTGAGTCGAAAACGATGAATTTGTGTTGGGTTGAGATGTTCTGGTTAGTATCGGTGTGTAAAGCCCGGGTTTCCCCACGGATGGGTAGGAGGCCATCCCCTGCGACCACGAGATGAGTCGACGTAGGGAAAAGTGGGCCAAAAGCTGAATTATGACGGGAGTAAAAGTGACTATAAAGGCACGATTTGTCCGCTCCCATATTGACCAGAAGCCTCGCTTTAACCCTGTTCAGCCTCATCTTATTGCAGACTGGGGGGCGATATTTCTGAGAAGTGGCCCCCGCCACCATGGGGAGGTGCAGGGGCGGGCTTAAAAATCCAGCTGTTGGGGGCTTTCGTCCTCCTCTGGCTCTGTTTCCCTGGGATCAGTATCTCTGGTTGATGCAGTGTCGTCCTCAGGGCTTTCATTCTCTAAGAATGATACCTTACATCGGCCTGGAGTGTTTGATTTGCACCAGGCTGCTTGAAGCTGCTCCCGGATGTTGTGGAGTGGACACCCATGGCTACAAGTGGAAAGCTCCCAGGGATTGATCATAATTAGGTTATGGTTCTCCTTGTATACAGGGCGCTTGTTGGTGAGGTATGCCCTAGGTGGGGTTGGCGTAGGGTTGGTAGTGGCCGAGGCTTGCTTGGTGGGGCTGGTTTGTTTGTAGGAAATTTGCTCACTACGTTAATTTGTTGAGGGGTGAAGCGGGAGATCAGGAGTCACCATATCAGCTGGACGTCCCTGTCCAGGTCTCCCATAGGGTCATGTATGGTAAAGTGTTCTTTGACCATACTGCGGAGAACTCTGAGGAGGGTATTAAAAGCATGTTGCTCCTGGGTTTCTGCGTCAGCTTCCAGGTACGCAGCAGTGACAAGCCGCCTGGCCTGGATGAAAGCGTCATCCAGGATTCCATCATACGTTAGGCTGTCCAGTTGGGACAGCACCACCACTCTTCCTAGAGAGGGTGTGATTGCTTCCACCACTGTTTTGGTGAAATTCGCCCATGTTAGTCTGGGGACGACTTTGGGCAAGATACTGGCTGCTGCATTGCCCAGAAGTGGTAGGGTGACTGCGATCTTCTGTCTTCGCCTTCAAAGCCAATATCTAACAGCAGCTTGACTATGGATAGGTATGTGTGGATATCATACTGCTCCTGATCAAATTTGGGCAATTGTACATGTGGTCTGTTTGCCATTTTGATGATTTCCCTGTTTGCTCCTCTCTGTATCTGCCCAGGTCAAGAACCAACGCTATCCACCAGTGTTATGCTAGGTGTCTTTAGGCCGGCTTCCCGTCCTAGCAACACCTACAGGATAGCTGGGTTCCCTTTCCAGACTGGAGTCAAGACATAGTGTAAGAGGAACAGGGCATAAAAACATAGGGCAACTACCTTACATGTATATTGATAAATTATTAATACCAGACAGCTAGATGTTCCACAAGACTCTATACAAAGGCAAAGCTCAGACTGGCAGAGATATTGTAGGTATCATGCAGGATACCGGTCATCTCGAGAATACGCAGACAGACACTACAGTAAAGTGACGTTGGGAGTACACTTAATTATTGGGCTGCATATACTTTGTGATGATTATACACATGTCCCATGTTCACTGAGTGGAGCAGGATAGCAGTGTATTATTATTGTCTCGGCTTACACTTGGTGGTGATGGAAGAGTTAACCTTTGTCACTATGCTCCAATTGTCACTTTCACTTTCACTTCACAGGCATGGAAGTCACAGTCACGGCTGGGGTGTGGGGCAAGGGAGGAGCCACTCGCAGGTGTCAGCCCAGGGTCGGTTGAGTCCCCTCAGATGCCTTCTTGTCTAGGGGACACTGGACTACTTGTAGGGGCGTCGTCCTCATGAGTGGGCTTCGATCGGGTGTAATGAAGGGCCCCACACTAGAGGGGGTGGGTATAGGGGTTTGGCCCTAAGGACTAAGGCCGAAAAGCTCCTGCAGGCGCCCCGTGCGGCGAGGGCATCGCTCCTCATCAGGACTGGAGAGGTCGCACCCCAGGGTACTACGGGTGGCGTGGAGACCCCATCTGCTGCAGTCTCACTCATGCTGCTTTGCTGTCAGGGTAGGGCTGCGGCATTGCTTGTGACAGGAGTCCAACAATTGCTGGTTGCCCACTGGTGCCAGCTGGATGGAGTGCAGCCCCGGGGTCAATACAGGCCCCAGCAGTCCATGAATGGGAGGTCCTCCTCCTGGAGGCTGTCTCAGGATGGGGAGGTAGGGGTGGGGGCTGCCTTACCACCAATAGGGCAGCTCGAGCAGGGTTCTTCCTCTGGTTGTGGAGTCACAGGAGGCAAGGGACTTATGGGGTATCCCTCCATGGCACAGCTACCAGCCATCGCTAAGGTCCTTTGAGTAATGGGAGGAGGGCGGCTGCCGGCCATCCCTTTCCCATCGGTGCGGCAGCCAGCCGTTACAAGGGCCTGACTCCCTGACGGGACCGCAGCCAAAGGGTGACTGTGGGCACAGATACAGGCCATCGCCGATGTCCCGTATGAAGGGCGATGTGTAGGCGAGAGGCAGCTATGGGCCGTCCCTTGTCAAATGGCACGGCTACAGGCCATCGCCGGTGCTGTGACCCTTGAGGCAACTGCAGAAGGAGAAAGGGCGTGCCTTTCTCTCCCCATGTGTGGCAATCGGCTGCCACGGGTTCTGCAGGGGGAGTGGACAGCACTGTGAGTGGCTATAGGCCAACTCATAAATGTGGAGCTACTGGCTGTAACAATTGTATGGCTACAAGCCATTGCTAAGGCTCGGCTACAGGCCACTGCTTGTGCATGGCTACAGCCCGTTCCTTGAGCACGGCTACAGGCCACTGCTTTTGCATGGCTATAGGCCGTTGCTTGTGCATGGCAATAGGCCGCTGCTTGTGCACGGCACTAGGCCGCTGCTTGTGCACGGCTACAAGCAGGCCATTGCTTGTGCACAGGCAATTGCTGGGGTGCTGTCTGGACCTGGTTTATTAGCTCCATCCTAATGCTGGCGAGGGTTGGATTGGTTGGAGGGTAATGCACCCGGACTGGGGTATTTGTGCTGGGTGCACTCCATGGAATAGGGGCGCACGGGCGTATGGGACATATGCCCATATTGCACGGACGTCGCGCGTGCCCTACTTATCTCTCCGTTCTCGCCTCCTGGGGGTGTCGTGATGACCTTTGTTTTCACGGCTGCTATTTCAGTCCCAAGCGTTTTTTTTTTCCTCCTTTTATATTTCATGCCAATCTATGGTTAATTTTGAGTAAACAATACTACAGTATATCAACCTTGGACCAAAAGTTCAGTGGTAGAAAAAGACAATGCTGCAGCTCTTTATTCTTTCCATGGCGCTTCTTCGTGACCAGCATTATATTCTTGTATTAATCTATTGCTGCTGCTGCTAAGCATTCATGATGAAGAGGTGGCAATTTTAGACCAAGTTAGAGTAAAAGCAGTATATTGACGAAATGTGCGAAAATTATCTGCATTATGATTCACACATAAGGTCATCAGTAACTGTATCTATGTAGCGGCTGATAATTGGACTCACGGTGGTAAAACATTTTATACTGAAGATTTGCCTTAGAATAACTCATGAAGTCTGTCAAAAATCACACGGGGCCCCCAAGATAAGGTTTGTCTATTTACCTCTGTCTATCGCTCTCTCTATCTATTTCCAGATGCCTTAAGCTCATAAGGGGTGGCCACAAACAAATCCCTCCACATCACCCTACCCTGTCATTTGGTTGGCCTCCCTGCAATTCACACGCACCCTCTCTCTCTCTCTCTCTCTCTCTCTCTCTCTCTCTCTCTCTCTCTCTCCACCCCATCCCTTTATCTCATCCTTGGTCTCCGCCTCCTCCTATCCCCCTCCACATTATTCACATCCACTCTTTTAGTTAGACTCTCATTCTCCATCTTCTACATTCCATCCCTCCATATCATACTTGTCTCCCCCTCCCCATATCCCCCTCAACTTCACTCACACACTTCAGGTCAGACTCTCATTCTCCATCGTCTTCACAGGTATAGGTTATGGCAGGGAAACGACCGTACAATGGAGAACTTCACCCATTTTAGTTAGACGTAAGTTGCATGTCGTACTGTAGGGCAGGATTGGACCTTTGAAGAAATTACGTATCTGCTTAAATGACGCTTTGTTGTGGAACTGATATAACTGGGCGAATCCTCTGCCTGGTTGTACAAACGTCCCTAATCTTCCTCCCTATATCGAAAGGAGGATAGATGACTGCGGGATGAGGGCAGCTTCAGCCTGCAGTCCACTGGATTCACATCCACATGAGCCTGGTGCTTCACCTATTACTACTACTACTACTACAACTAATAGTAATAATAATAATAATAATAATAATAATAATAATAATAATAAAAATAATAACAATAATAATAATAATAGTATTATTATTAATAAAAATAATATTAATAATAGGGAGGTACTGCATTTTGTTGTAGCTTGTCAAAGATCCCTTACCCTTATCAGTTCAGTTGATGACCATGTATAGTTAGAGTGAAGGGTTGATTTCACTAGTAACTAAGGAGACTCATTTATACCTCATAACTTATCCTCAACATCATCAGTAGCCTAAATCAGTCCACTGCAGCACCAAGGTCTTTCCCATTTTCTTGCACTCTGTGCTATTGGATTTTCGCCTGATCCATCCAATCCCAACGAATAAACTCATATCGCCATCTCATGCTCTTTCTACTTCTTCCTCTCACCCCATCTCTGGGATGCCCCTCATTTACCCTGGTTGTTTATCTGTTACCTGTTCTACGAAGGACGTGACCTGCCCACATCCATTTGTGTTTTGTTATTGTAGTGATTATACCTTCTACTTTGGTCTGTTTCCTTATCCAGAAAGCTCTCTCTTTATCTCTCCATGTGACCCCTAACAGAATCCTTTTCATTCCTCTCTGAGCACTCCTAAGTTTATATTCCAAGGACTTTGTAAGTTCCCATGTTTCTGATCCATAAGTTCCAACAGGAAGGACACATTGATTATATAACCATACCTTATGGCATAATGCTGTTTTTCCTTAATGTAGTTAGTTTGCTAAAAGCCTTCCATCCCGTTCCTATTCTTTACTTTGTTTCATTGTCATGGACTGGGTCTGCTTACGTGCCTTCTTGACACATATATAATTATTCTTGAACACATTCTGGTTTTTCATCTATTTTTAATGGACAGGAACAAATCAGTACTTTCATCTCTTCATATTCATTTTCAAATCTATCTTCAGCTGACTCTCCCTGTTCAGTGCAATTATCATTTCTTGTAGCTCCTCGCCTGATTCACTGAAAAGACTACTATGGAAATCTGAGGCATACAATCGCTCACCACTCTTTTGTCACCTCTATCAAACTTTCTGAAAGTGTCCTTCTGAGTCAATAAATTGGATGAGATGGTGCCTACTATCAAACACCTCTTCTAAATGTACTGGACGACTGTAGCCAAGCCTCAGGTCCCTGCACATTCTTCAAGTTGGCAAATTTGGATTAACTCTATCTATCTATCTATTGCCAGATGCCTCAATCCCGTTTGGGGTGGCCACAAACAAATCGCCTCCACGTCATCCTGTCCCCCACCATTTCACTACCCTGCTCCCAACTCACACCCCCCTCTCTCATATACCTCTCCACCCCATCCCTCCATCTCATCCTCGGCCTCCCCCTCCCGATTAACTCATTACTAGCAAATCAAGAGATGGAACAGTAACCATTTTTCTTTAACCCCTTCTTGCGCGATGACGTATTTGTTGTCATTTGGGGCATGCAACTATAATTGATGACGCATTTGTCATCTTAAAAACATAAAAACCTTCGTCAGAGAAAAAGTTTTTGGCTGATCAGCATCATTTTTGGACACGTCATAGTTCCCGCACCTCTCGTCAAACGTAATGACTTGGCAACCTCGGGGCCCTAGACGTGCAGTAGCCCGGCCAGGTTGATTCGTTCCGCATCAGCTGTCGAGGGAGAAGGTAATGTGTGGCTGGGCATTTAAATTGTACTCTATTTACCCTGCCCAGGGATGCACATCATATTCCACTATACCAATAGTGCTTGTGTTTACTTTTTGGGCACTATTGTGATTAGATTTGGTGTTTGCAATAGGGAATTAGGTTTTGGTGAATCATTCCTGGCCATTATCAGCCGTTGGCCCAATGAAGATTGTGCTACGCCTGCCCTGTTTTTCGGCGTGTCCCAACAACTACACTCCCTCTACCCTGCACCCAATGTGAGTATTCAACCACTGAATAAAAATGACAGTGAATCAGGTGAATATAGTGTGCAATAGCCAGTGAGGAAGGACATGGTGAAATGTTTAGCAGAGGAAAGCAGGAAACTACCTGATGACACGGTGTTGTCTTGAATGGAATATTTGCCAAGGTGTTGATGAGGGCCTTGTTTTATGCTGATATATGGTGGATAGTGTTATTGTGCAACAGACAGGAGTATAGTGCAACGAGTGTACGTGATGAAATATTGGTTAGGGCAGGAGTCATTTACATCTTACATCCACGGCACGCTGTTGTCAAGAGGGGATAAAATAGAGGAGGTTTATAGGGGTATTTGATTTTATCATATTGTTATATTTATTCCATATCCTTTCTGTGTGAAATAAAGCATGAGTGTTACTGACATGTTTATTGTATGCTTGTGTGGATGAACGTAAACAATGCATCAGGTGCTCATCAGAAAATATCGTCTGCAATACCTTGGGTATCGCAGAGGTGACATACAGAGCACGTTCAGGTACTGTCGTGGTGAAATATACTGTATGTCTCATAAAATGATGGATTTGATTATGTGTATTGTGAAATTAAATCGTAAACACTGCAGCATCTTTAGGTAAGGGAAACATCATCTGCTACACCTTAGTGGCCAGGTAAGGGCCACATACTTGTACTTGTTGTGGTGTAATATACTGTTTATCTCATATATTGATAGATTTGGTTAGGTTTTATGTGAAAGACAGTAAATGACTGACCCAATTGCTCGTAGGGAAGAGTGCGTCTTGTACATCTGAGTTAGCACAGGTAGCGACATGCAACGTGAGGTTAGGAACAAGTGCATTTACATGTTATTGGTGAAATATACTATGTATCTCATACACTGATATATTTTGTTATTTATGTGAAAAGAAAGTGAAAGTGAACCACGTGCTCCTCAAGAAATCATCGTCTGCTACACCTTGCCAGCCAGGTATGGGCCACGTAATTGACCTCTGTGGAACGTACATTTACATTTTATTAGTGAAATATACTGCGTATCTCATATATTGATAGATTAGGCTACGTATTATGTGGAAATAACGTGAAAGACTGAGCCACGTGCTCGTAATGAAGTGTGGGTGTTATACACCTGAACTAGCACAAAGGCAGCGAAATGCAACGCGAGATACGTAATTGTAGATGGTGTGATATACTGTGTATCTTATAGTAATATATTTTATTATTTTTTTATGTGAAAAGAAAGTGAAATTGAACCACGTGCTCCTCCAGAAATCATTGTCTTCTACACCTTACCAGCCAGGTATGGGCCACGTAATTGACCTATGTAGGATGTGCATTTACATTTTATTGGTGAAATATACTGTGTATCCCATATATTGATATATTTGGCTATATTTTATGTGAAAAGACAGTGAAAAAGAGACCCACGTGCTCGTAATGAAAAGTGTGTGTTGTACACCAGAGCTAGTACAAAGGTAGCAAAATGCAATGTGAAGTTAGGAACACGTGCATTTACATTTTTTTTTCTTTTTGTGAAATATGCTGTGTATCCCATGTACTGATATATTTGGCTATGTTTTATGTGAAAAGATAGTGAAAAATGGACCCATATGCTAGTAATGAAGAGTGTGAATCATACACCTGAGCTAGCACAAAAGTAGTGAAATGCAATGCGAGGTTAGGAACATGTGCATTACATACATATATATATATATATATATATATATATATATATATATATATATATATATATATATTGTTACATAGCCTATGATTTCATCATCCTTTGTGTAATTTTAATGCACAGTATGCTGCATGTTTGATCACGAGCGTGTTCTGCCTCACTCCCCCCTTCTACCGTTATAGTAGAGTAAGTCGTTCTTTCTGTTGTTCAGAGCAGGATTGTCAACTCTTTGTCCCCATGGCTTCATTTGCGCGTCCTTCTTACAAGTTGTATCAAGCTCTGCTGGCCCCTATATAATGAGCTCAGTCTCAGCATCATTGCCACTTAGATCTACTCCTCATTTTGCTCACATCTCTGTCCTCCCCTGTACAGTTGTTATTATTGTGAGTGCTCAGGAAGTCTCCAACCATCTAGCAGCTGTGTAATTTGAGTATGAGTGTTATTACATTTATTCTTGCACTGTGTAGCATAAGGTTAATTCTTAGGCCTATTAAGGTTTTTATAATTTATGTAAGGTTCTTGTTGTCAGCCATCATTAATAATATTTTGTATCTGTAATAATATATCTGGCATTCACTGAGTATTATCCAGTACTATCATTTTATCAGGGCTGACTTAGATAAATTTACTCATGCTAATTTCGTGTTAATAGAGGCTATTGCAGTTAACCCTATATTTAACCTGTTTTTTGCCATTACATTATCCTTATGAGTCCTGAATATTTTGTTGTTAGTTTGAGCATTAAACTTTAACTTGTAATTTTACCTAACTCTTTTGTTTTGAACCTGGAACTTTACGGGACAGTAGTGATTTTTAGTATTCTCACTTAAAGTGTACATTATCTTTCTCCGTTCCGTAACATAAATTTGGCGACCTCGCCAGGATATTCAGGATAATATCATAAGGATATTGCTTGATATTTTGTGACTGTGATTTATTCATGATGTCTACTATTACTACACTTGATGAAGCCAAAGATTTTTTGTCAAATGTGCAAACAGTGTGTGATGTAGAAAACTGAACAAAGAATAAACTTAAGCTTGTTGCTCAACAATTGGGAATTGCAGTTCACTCTCATCATTCTAAAGATCAAATTATTGGCATGATTAATAAAAGCTTGTTTAATGTAAATCCTCCAAATGAGCAAACGCAGATTGAATTAGCTAAGTTACAGCTAGCTCTGCAGGAGGCTCATGCTAAAGAAGCTGAATTTCAGGCAAATGCTAAGCAGGCGGAGTCTCAGGCTCGTATTCAGGAGGCTGAATTTCAGGCAAATGCTAAGGAGGCAGAGTCTCAGGCTCGTATTCAGGAGGCCCAGATACAGGCATAAATTGAACTTGCCAGGATTCAGGCAGACCACGAGTATCGCATGAAACAAGGTGGAACTGGATCATCTAGCTCTGATGATTTTGATGTGGCTAAAAATGTCAAACTTGTCCCTCCTTTTAATGAATCTGATTTAACAAAGTATTTTCAGTTGTTTGAGAGGGTAGCTACAGGTTTTAATTGGCCAAAAAAGTACTGGCCATTACTCCTTCAAACTGTTCTCACCGGTAAAGCTCAAGTAACTTATGCATCTTTGCCTCAGGATCAGTCTGATAATTATGATGTAGTTAAGAGTTTGATTCTTAAGGACTATGAGCTTGTTCCTGAAGCCTACAGAGTAAAATTTAGGACAACTTACAAGCAAGATAAGCAATCCCATGTTGAGTATGCAAAAATCAAAGAAGATCTGTTAGAGCAGTGGTTAAATTCTAAGAATGTGGATTCTGATTTTGGTAAAGTTAAGCAGATGATTTTGCTGGAGGACTTCAAAAGGTGTATTAGTAAAGATGTAAGCCTATATCTTGATGAGAGAAGAATAGATAATTTGTCTCATGCTGCAGTTTTAGCTGATGAATATGTTCTCACTCACAAGAGATATTCTAAAGAAAAAGGGAAAGCTGAGAGTAAGTACGTTGCCTCTACTCAGAGTACAGGTAACAGGAAAGAGAATAAAGATGATGTTTCTCAGGAAGTAAATACCAGCTTCACCTCAAGATTTCGGAAAAGTAAATGTACTTATTGTAGTAAGCTTGGTCATACTACGGAGAAATGTTTCAGGAGACAGCGTGATGTGAACAAAAAGGAGTCTTTAAATATTCAGTCAATTGGTCTACTGTCCACTCTTGAGAGTTCCCAGAATTCTTTAACTGAGTTAACTGAACCTGCTTTGAGGGGTAACTTAAATTCTCATGATGGAGCTCCTCTTTTGAGCAGTAACGTGGGTGACACTCTCAAGAGTTCATGTGCTAATTTCCTGTCTGATGGTTTTGTCAGTCCTCTGGACAGTAATGACTGGAAATCAGATAAAATATATCGTGATACAGGTGCTTGCCAATCCCTTATGCTGACCAGTGTTCTAGGCTCTAATGTTAATTCCTCTGATGAAACTGTAATCTTACAAGGTGTAGGGAATAATTATTTCTCTGTCCCCTTGTGCAGAGTGAATTAAGGGTCTGGTTTTGTTAATGGTTCCGTTATGGTTGGGTTGGTTGAGACACTCCCAATGTCAGGTGTAACTTTCTTACTTGGAAATGATATTGGTGGAAGTCAAGTGTGTCCAACTCCTCAGTTGTCTAGTGAGCCAGTGGCTGCGACCCAGGATTGTCATGTCCCTGATGTGTTCCCTGCATGTGCTGTCACTAGGGCTAAGTCTAAAGTTACTGGTGACTTAGAGGATAATGATGATGATGATGTTATCCTAGCTGACACTTTTCTTGCTAATTTGGACCACTCACCAGATGAGGCAGTACCCCGTAGTGTTGATAATTTGTCTCGTCAAGAGTTGGTTGAGTTGCAGGTTGCTGACCCTGAGTTGAAAGGTCTAGCTAACTCTGCTTGCAGTGAAGAAGAGTCAGCTGGTGCTTCTACTTGTTATTATATAAAGTCAGGAGTACTTATGAGGAAGTGGAGACCCCCAAAAGCATCAGCCAACTGTGAATGGGAGGTTGTATATCAAGTTGTCATCCGTCGTGTTTGTAGGCAGGATATCATTAGAGTGGCCAAAGGTGGCTGTTGTGTATATATACGCAACGACTTATCTTGCTCTCGTGTTCCTGAACTTGATTCTTCTGAATTCTCCACACTCTGGCTTCGGCTTTCCTGTCATTCTCTGACTAAATATATCTGTGCTGTTTACTTATCCCCTAATTCTACTATCAAAAATTCTTCGACTATCTTACTTCTACGATGGAACACATTCTATCCATTTCTCCTTTCTCTGAAATCTCCATTCTTGGAGATTTCAATGTTCACCACCACCTTTGGCTCTCCTCTCCTTTCACGGATCCACCTGGTGAACAAGCCTACATCTTTTCTATCCTTAATGACCTGGAGCAGCTTGTACAGCACCCTACCCGTATCCCTGACCGCCTTGGAGAGAGCTCCAACATACTTGACCTCTTCCTCACAACTAATCCTTCTGCTTATTCTGTTAATCTTTTCTCTCCATTGGGCTCCTCCGATCACAACTTTATTACCTTAACCTGTCCTATTACTCCAGTACGGCCTGTGGACCCTCCAGGGAAACGTCGTCTGTGGCATTTTGGAGCCGCAGACTGGGAGGCCCTCAGGCAGTACTTCTTTGATTTTCCCTGGAATGATTATTGCTTCCATGGCCGTGAGCCATCTGAGTGTGCCTTGCGCATTACGGAGGTTATTCTCTCGGGCATGGAAGCATACATTCCTTTCTCATATCCTTTGACTAACGCAAGAAAGCCTTGGTTTAATCACGCTTGTTCTAGTGCTGTCCGCAACAAGGAGAGGGCCTACAAAAGGTACCGGAGCCAACCCACCCCTGAATCACATCATCTTTACGTTTCTGCCCGGAATCGTGCTAAGTCTGTTCTTCGCTCTACTAAAAATAATTTCATCCATACTAAATGCTCTCAACTCTCCAACTCGAATTCTTCCCGCTCTTTCTGGCATCTTGCCAAAAATCTTTCTAACAACTTTACCTCATCATCCTTCCCTCCTCTTTTCTACTCTGTAGCTATTTCTTCTACTGATAAAGCAGATCTCTTCGCACAGACTTTCTCCTCCAATTCTACCTTAGACGATTCCGGTGCTGTTCCTCCATCACTTCCCCCCTCTGACTTCCTCATGGCTGACATTAAAATTTCTTCAGTTGATGTATTTTCTGCCATCACTGGCCTCAGTACTAACAAGGCATATGGGCCTGATGGGGTCCCTCCTGTTGTTCTCAAGAACTGTGCTTCTGTGCTTACACCCTGCCTAGGCAAACTCTTTCGTCTTTGTCTGTCAACTTGTACCTTTCCTTCTTGCTGGAAGTTTGCTCTCATTCAGCCAGTCCCAAAGAAGGGTGACCACTCCCAACCCTCCAACTATCGTCCAATTGCTTTAACGTCCTGTATTTGAAAAGTTTTCGAGTCAATTCTTAATAGAAAAATTTTAAGGCATCTTTCCTATCACAACCTTTCCGATCGTCAGTATGGGTTCCGTCAGGGATGCTCCACTGGCGATCTTCTCACCTACCTTTCAGACTCCTGGTCATCCTCCTTTCGGGACTTTGGCGAAAGCTTTGCCATTGCACTTGACATCTCAAAGGCTTTCGATCGAGTCTGGCATAAATCTTTAATTTCCAAACTGCCCTCCTACGGTTTCTATCCTTCTATCTGTGCCTTCATCGCTAGCTTCCTTTCTGGTCGTTCTATAGCCGCTGTTGTAGACGGCCATCGTTCTTCTCCTAGATCTATCAACAGTGGTGTTCCTCAGGGCTCTGTCCTATCACCAATTCTCTTCCTTTTATTCATCAATGATCTTCTAAGCTGTACATCTAACCATATCCACTCATACGCTGATGACTCCACCCTTCACCTTTCCATTCGGTTCCAGCAACGCCCATCTCAACAGTTACTTCAAGAAACAAGGGATGAGGCTATGGCACACCTAATGTCTGACTTGGCTCGTATCTCTGACTGGGGTAAAAATAATATGGTTGTCTTTAATGCATTTAAGACTCAGTTCTTACACCTATCAACCCGACAATATCTTCCACAGGTATACCCACTAATGTTTGATAATATTCAGCTTAATCCTGCATCATCCTTGAACATGCTTGGGGTTTCATTTACTCGGGACTTATCTTGGAAAGATCATATTACATCTCTTGTAAAATCTGCTTCCAAGAGATTGGGTGTGCTAAGCCGACTCCGCTCTTTCTTTACCCCTGCGCAATTGTTGACTCTATACAGGGGTTTTATCCGCCCCTGTGTGGAGTACAACTCTCATGTGTGGGATGGCTCCCCACAAACAGCTCTTCTCAATAGGGTGGAGTCAAAGGCTTTTCGTCTCATTAATTCTCCTCCTCTTACTGACTCCCTTCAACCTCTGTCTCTTTGCCGCACTGTTGTATCTTTATCTCTTTTCTATCGCTACTTTAATGGTCACTGCTCCTCTGAACTGTCTGCTTGCATTTCTCCACCTCTACGACGGGCGCGTAGCACCCGTCTGGCAGCAAACTCTCATCCTTTTTCTGTCCAACTCTCTAATGCAAGAGTTAACCATTACGCCCAGTCTTTCATTTGTGCAACAGGTCAGCTCTGGAACTGTCTCCCTCTGTCTGTATTTCCTGCTGCCTATGATCTCCAGTCTTTCAAACGCAGTGTGTCTACGCATCTCAAAATGATCGGATCTTGAATTTGGCTCTATATTGTATTTTGTTTTTCTCTTGGAGGGAACTGTTACTGCAGGCTCATGGCCTTTGGTTCCTTCTTCCTCGCATAAAAAAAAAAAAATTCCAGTTTGGCAGGACACCTTGGAGTGAGGAAGACTGTGGCACGCATTTTGAAACACTTCTTCTGGCCAGGTATCTTCAGGGATGTTTCCTGGTATTGTAAGTCTTGTCACACCTGTCAAGTTGTGGGGAAGTGTAATCAGACCGAAAAGGTTGATCCTCTAGTTCCCATTCCTCCTTTTGAGGCGCCTTTCACCCGTGTGTTGGTGGATATTGTGGGCCCTCTTCCTAAGACTTCTTCAGGATTTTCTTATGTGTTGACCCTGATTGATATGGCTACTCGTTATCCTGAAGCCATTCCACTTAGAAATATCTCAGCAAAGAACGTGGTTCAGGAAATGCTAGGGTTCTTCACAAAGTTTGGTCTGCCCAAGGAGGTACAGTCAGACCGGGGAAGTAATTTCATGTCAAATGTTTTCAAGCAGTCTCTGAAAGAGTTGGGCATCACCCAGATCACGTCTTCAGCTTACCATCCCCCGACCCAAGGAGCGTTGGAGAGATATCATCAAACACTCAAATCGATGCTCAAGAAATACTGTTTGGAACATCAGAAAGACTGGGATAAAGGTCTTCCATTTATTGTATTTGCCGCAAGAGAATCTCCAAATGAATCACTGGGCTTCTCACCTTTTGAACTACTGTTTGGCCATGAAGTAAGAGGACCCCTTAAGTTACTCAAGGAATGCTGGCTGTCGGAGGAAGATGACGTCAACCTGCTGAGGTATGTGATGAAGTTCAAAGAACGGCTGTCCACTGCTTTACAGCTGGCGAGAGAGAATTTAGGAGCTGCTCAGGAGAAGATGAAGACTTGGTATGATAAGAAGTCCAGGTTACGCCACTTTCAGCCAGGAGATCAGGTTTGGTTCTGCTACCAGTTCATGGGCAACCTCTTCAAGCCAAGTTTAGTGGTCCTTATTTCGTGGAGAAGAAACTCAGGGATGTCAACTATGTCATCGCCACACTAGATCGTAGAAAGAACAAGCAACTATGTCACATCAACATGCTAAAGTTATATCACAGGCGGGACGAAAATAATCCAGTCAGCACTGTAGCTGTTCCACCCGAGTCTGCAAGTAAAGTTCTCCCATGCAGTATGAGCCTGAGTGATAGTTTAGGGAAGAATACTGATATCATGAATGATCTCCAGACTAAGCTTTCTCATCTACCTCCTGAGAAAAGGCAGGAGTTTTCGGCATTACTGCAGGAGTACCCGCAAGTGTTCCGTGCCACTCCAGGAAGAACCACTGTGTTGATGCATGATGTCGATGTTGGAGACGCAAAGCCAATTAAACTGCCTCCTTACCGTGTGAACCCAGTGAAAGTTCCTCTCATCCAGAAGGAGCTTGGCTACCTCTTGGACCACAAGATGATTGAGCCCTGTCAGAGCGAGTGGAGTTCTCCTGTCACTCTAGTCCCTAAGACAGGTGGGTCACAGCGGCTTTGCATCGATTACAGACGTGTTAATCAGATAACCAAAACAGACACTTACCCTCTCCCTCGTGTGGAAGATTGCATAGACAAGATCGGAAAGGCTAGGTACATAAGTAAGTCTGATTTGTTAAAGGGATACTGGCAAGTACCTATGACTGAACGTGCTAGGGAGATCTCATGTTTTGTAACACTAGGAAAGACTTTTGCATGTTCTGTGATGCCATATGGTATGAAGAATACACCAGCCACATTTCAGAAGCTCATGAATGTTGTAACAGAGGGTTTGGCAGGGTGTGTTGTTTATATTGATGATGTATTAATCTTCAGTGACAACTGGAAAGATCACCTATGCCATGTCAGTAAATTTCTTGAGCGTTTGGTTCAGGCTAATCTTGTAGCTAATTTATCAAAGTGTGAGTTTGGTCAAGCTAAAGTTCAGTACCTTGGGTATGTAATTGGTGATGGACATGTTGCACCACCAGGAGCTAAGGTTCAGGTTATAAGTGATCTTCCCAGACCTAAAAGTAAGAAAGAGCTACAAAGACTTTTGGGAATGGTAGGTTATTATAGGAAATTTGTTCTTAACTTTTCTATTCTTGTATCACCACTTACAGACCAACTGAAAAAGGGAGTTAAACTTGTCTGGACCGATAACTGTGAATCCTCTTTCAGCAAACTTAAAGCTATCCTATTAAGTCAGCCAGTGCTCGCTACTCCAAATTTTGCTAAGCCTTTTAAGATGGCTGTTCATTCAAGTGATACAGGAGCTGGGGCTGTTTTGCTGCAAGAGGATGATCAGGGTATTGAACATCCTGCATCTTATTACAGTAAGAAGTTCACTCCACCTCAAAAGAACTACTCAACTATTGAGAAAGAGCTTTTGGCCTTGATTTTGGGTTTACAGAATTTTTCATTTTATTTGTGTTCTGGTTTTGACCCCATAGTCATTCATACCGATCATAACCCACTGAAATTCCTAAGTAAGTTTAAAGATAAAAATCAGAGATTGAGAAGATGGAGTCTACTTCTTCAGGAGAATTCATTAGACATACAACATGTCAAGGGGAAAGAAAATGTTATTGCAGATTGCTTATCTAGACTTTAGACAGATTGTTTTAGAGTAATAAGAAATTTCCTTTGTGAATTTCTTTTTTTTTGTGGGGAGGTGTTACAGAGCCTATGATTTCATCATCCTTTGTGTAATTTTAACGCACAGTATGCTGCATGTTTGATCACGAGCGTGTTCTGCCTCAGTCCCCCCTTCTACCGTTATAGTAGAGTAAGTCGTTCTTTCTGTTGTTCAGAGCAGGATTGTCAACTCTTTGTCCCCATGGCTTCATTTGCGCGTCCTTCTTACAAGTTGTATCAAGCTCTGCTGGCCCCTATATAATGAGCTCAGTCTCAGCATCATTGCCACTTAGATCTACTCCTCATTTTGCTCACATCTCTGTCCTTCCCTGTACAGTTGTTATTATTGTGAGTGCTCAGCAAGTCTTCAATCATCTAGCAGCTGTGTAATTTGAGTATGAGTGTTATTACATTTTTTCTTGTACTGTGTAGCATAAGGTTAATTCTTAGGCCTAGTAAGGTTTTTGTAATTTATGTAAGGTTCTTGTTGTCAGCCATCATTAATAATATTTTGTATCTGTAATAATATATCTGGCATTCACTGACTATTATCCAGTACTATCATTTTATCAGGGCTGACTTAGATAAATTTACTCATGCTAATTTCGTGTTAATAGAGGCTATTGCAGTTAACCCTATATTTAACCTGTTTTTTGCCATTACATTATCCTTATGAGTCCTGAATGTTTTGTTGTTAGTTTGAGCATTAAACTTTAACTTGTAATTTTACCTAACTCTTTTGTTTTGAACCTGGAACTTTACAGGACAGTAGTGATTTTTAGTATTCTCACTTAAAGTGTACATTATCTTTCTCTGTTCCGGAACATAAATTAGGCGACCTCGCCAGGATATTCAGGATATTATCATAAGGATATTGCTTGATATTTTGTGACTGTGATTTATTCATGATGTCTACTATTACTACACTTGATGAAGCCAAAGATTTTTTGTCAAATGTGCAAACAGTGTGTGATGTAGAAAACAGAACAAAGAATGAACTTAAGCTTGTAGCTCAACAATTGGGAATTGCAGTTCACTCTCATCATTCTAAAGATCAAATTGTTGGCATGATTAATATAAGCTTGTTTAATGTAACTCCTCCAAATGAGCAAACGCAGATTGAATTAGCTAAGTTACAGCTAGATCTGCAGGAGGCTCGTGCTAAAGAAGCTGAATTTCAGGCATATGCTAAGCAGGCGGAGTCTCAAGCTCGTATTCAGAAGGCTGAATTTAAGGCAAATGCTAAGGAGGCAGAGTCTCAGGCTCGTATTCAGGAGGCACAGATACAGGCACAAATTGAACTTGCCAGGATTCAGGCAGACCATGAGTATCCGATGAAACAAGGTGGAACTGGATCATCTAGCTCTGATGATTTTGATGTGGCTACAAATGTTAAACTTGTCCCTCCTTTTAATGAATCTGATTTAACGAAGTATTTTCAGTTGTTTGAGAGGGTGGCTACAGGTTTTAATTGGCCAAAAAAGTATTGGCCAGTACTCCTTCAAACTGTTTTCACCGGTAAAGCTCAAGTAACTTATGCATCTTTGCCTCAGGATCAATCTGATAATTATGATGTAGTTAAGAGCTTGATTCTTAAGGCCTATGAGCTTGTTCCTGAAGCTTAAAGAGTAAAATTTAGGACAACTTACAAGCAAGATAAGCAATCCCATGTTGAGTATGCAAAAATCAAAGAAGATCTGTTAGAGCAGTGGTTAAATTCTAAGAATGTGGATTCTGATTTTGGTAAATTTAAGCAGATGATTTTGCTGGAGGACTTCAAGAGGTGTATTTATAAAGATGTAAGCCTATATCTTGATGAGAAAAGAATAGATAATTTGTCTGATGCTGCAGTTTTAGCTGATGAATATGTTCTCACTCACAAGAGATATTCTAGAGAAAGAAGGAAAGCTGAGAGTAAGTACGTTGCCTCTACTCAGAGTACAGGTAACAGGAAAGAGAATAAAAATGATGTTTCTCAGGAAGTAAATACCAGCTTCACCTCTAGATTTCAGAAAAGTAAATGTACTTATTGTAGTAAGCTTGGTCATACTACAGAGAAATGTTTCAGGAGACATCATGATGTGAACAAAAAGGAGTCTTTAAATATTCAGTCAATTGGTCTAGTGTCCACCCTTGAGAGTTCCCATAATTCTTTAACCGAGTTAACTGAACCTGCTTTGAGGGGTAACTTAAATTCTCATGATGGAGCTCCTCTTTTGAGCAGTAACGTGGGTGACACTCTCAAGAGTTCATGTGCTAATTTCCTGTCTGACGGTCTTGTCAGTCCTCTGGACAGTAATGACAGGAAATCAGGTAAAATATATCGTGATACAGGTGCTTGCCAATCCCTTATGCTGACCAGTGTTCTAGGCTCGAATGTTAATTCCTCTGATGAAACTGTAATCTTACAAGGTGTAGGGAATAATTACTTCTCCGTCCCTATGTGCAGAGTGAATTTAGAGTCTGGTTTTGCTAATGGTTCCGTTATGGTTGGGTTGGTTGAGACACTCCCAATGTCAGGTGTAACTTTCTTACTTGGAAATGATATTGGTGGAAGTCAAGTGTGTCCAACTCCTCAGTTGTCTAATGAGCCAGTGGCTCCGACCCGGGATTGTGATGTCCCTGATGTGTTCCCTGCATGTGCTGTCACTAGGGCTAAGTCTAAAGTTACTGGTGATTTAGAGGATAATGATGATGATGATGTTATCCTAGCTGACACTTTTCTTGCTAATTTGGACCACTCACCAGATGAGGCAGTACCGCGTAGTGTTGATAATTTGTCTTGTCAAGAGTTGATTGAGTTGCAGGTTGCTGACCCTAAGTTGAATGGTCTAGCTAACTCTGCTTGCAGTGAGGAAGAGTCAGCCGGTGCTTCTACTTGTTATTATGTGAAGTCAGGAGTACTTATGAGGAAGTGGAGACCCCCAACAGCATCAGCGACTGTGAATGGGAGGTTGTACATCAAGTTGTCATCCCTCGTGTTTGTAGGCAGGATATCATAAGAGTGGCTCATGATTCTAGTTTGGCAGGACACCTTGGAGTGAGGAAGACTGTGGCACGCATTTTGAAACACTTCTTCTGGCCAGGTATCTTCAGGGATGTTTCCTGGTATTGTAAGTCTTGTCACACCTGTCAAGTTGTGGGGAAGTGTAATCAGACCGAAAAAGTTGCACCTCTAGTTCCCATTCCTCCTATTGAGGCGCCATTCACCCGTGTGTTGGTGGATATTGTGGGCCCTCTTCCTAAGACTTCTTCAGGATTTTCTTATGTGTTGACCCTGATTGATATGGCTACTCGTTATCCTGAAGCCATTCCACTTAGAAATATCTTAGCAAAGAACGTGGTTAAGGAAATGCTAGGGTTCTTCAGAAAGTTTGGTCTGCCCAAGGAGGTACAGTCAGACTGGGGAAGTAATTTCAATTCAAATGTTTTCAAGCAGTCTCTGAAAGAGTTGGGCATCACCCAGATCACGTCTTCAGCTTACCATCCCCAGACCCAAGGAGCGTTGGAGAGATATCATCAAACACTCAAATCGATGCTCAAGAAATACTATTTGGAACATAAGAAAGACTGGGATAAAGGTCTTCCATTTGTTGTGTTTACCGCAAGAGAATCTCCAAATGAATCACTGGGCTTCTCACCTTTTGAACTACTGTTTGGCCATGAAGTAAGAGGGCCCCTTAAGCTACTCAAGGAATGCTGGCTGTCGGAGGAAGATGACGTCAACCTGCTGGAGTATGTGATGAAGTTCAAAGAACGGCTGTCCACTGCTTTACAGCTGGCGAGAGAGAATTTAGGAGCTGCTCAGGAGAAGATGAAGACTTGGTATGATAAGAAGTCCAGGTTACGCCACTTTCAGCCAGGAGATCAGGTTTTGATTCTGCTACCGGTTCATGGGCAACTTCTAATAGCCAAGTTTAGTGGTCCTTATTTCGTGGAGAAGAAACTCAGTGATGTCAACTATGTCATCGCCACACCAGATCGTAGAAAGAATAAGCAACTATGTCACATCAACATGCTAAAGTTGTATCACAGGCGGGACGAAAATAATCCAGTCAGCACTGTAGCTGTTCCACCCGAGTCTGCAAGTGAAGCTCTCCCATGCAGTATGAGCCTGAGTGATAGTTTGTTGAAGAATACTGATATCATGAATGATCTCCAGACTAAGCTTTCTCATCTACCTCCTGAGGAAAGGCAGGAGTTTTCGGCATTACTGCAGGAGTACCCACAAGTGTTCCGTGCCACTCCAGGAAGAACCACTGTGTTGATGCATGATGTCGATGTTGGAGACGCAAAGCCAATTAAACTGCCTCCTTACCGTGTGAACCCAGTGAAAGTTCCTCTCATCCAGAAGGAGCTTGGCTACCTCTTGGACCACAAGATGATTGAGCCCTGTCAGAGCGAGTGGAGTTCTCCTGTCACTCTAGTCCCTAAGCCAGGTGGGTCACAGCGGCTTTGCATCGACTACAGACGTGTTAATCAGATAACCAAAACAGACACTTACCCTCTCCCTCGTGTGGAAGATTGCATAGACAAGATCGGAAAGGCTAGGTACATAAGTAAGTTTGATTTGTTAAAGGGATACTGGCAAGTACCTATGACTGAACGTGCTATGGAGATCTCATGTTTTGTAACACTAGGAAAGACTTTTGCATGTTCTGTGATGCCAAATGGTATGAAGAATGCACCAGCCACATTTTAGAAGCTCATGAATGTTGTAACAGAGGGTTTGGCAGGGTGTGTTGTTTATATTGATGATGTATTAATCTTCAGTGACAACTGGAAAGATCACCTATGCCATGTCAGTAAATTTCTTGAGCGTTTGGTTCAGGCTAATCTTGTAGCTAATTTATCAAAGTGTGAGTTTGGTCAAGCTAAAGTTCAGTACCTTGGGTATGTAATTGGTGATGGACATGTTGCACCACCAGGAGCTAAGGTTCAGGTTGTAAGTGATCTTCCCAGACCTAAAAGTAAGAAAGAGCTACAAAGATTTTTGGGAATGGTAGGTTATTACAGGAAATTTGTTCTTAACTTTTCTATTCTTGTATCACCACTTACAGACCTACTGAAAAAGGGAGTTGAATTTGTCTGAACCGATAACTGTGAATCCTCTTTCAGCAAACTTAAAGCTATCCTATTAAGTCAGCCAGTGCTCGCCACTCCAAATTTTGCTAAGCCTTTTAAGATGGCTGTTGATGTAAGTGATACAGGAGCTGGGGCTGTTTTGCTGCAAGAGGATGATCAGGGTATTGAACATCCTGCATCTTATTACAGTAAGAAGTTCACTCCACCTCAAAAGAACTACTCAACTATTGAGAAAGAGCTTTTGGCCTTGATTTTGGGTTACAGAATTTTTCATTTTATTTGTGTTCTGGTTTTGACCCCATAGTCATTCATACCGATCATAACCCACTGAAATTCCTTAGTAATTTTAAAGATAAAAATTAGAGATTGACAAGATGGAGTCTACTTCTTCAGGAGAATTCATTAGACATACAACATGTGAAGGGGAAAGAAAATGTTATTGCAGATTGCTTATCTAGACTTTAGACAGATTGTTTTAGAGTAATAAGAAATTTCCTTTGTGAATTTCTTTTTCTTCGTGGGGAGGTGTTACAGAGCCTATGATTTCATCATCCTTTGTGTAATTTTAACGCACAGTATGCTGCATGTTTGATCACGAGCGTGTTCTGCCTCAGTCCCCCCTTCTACCGTTATAGTAGAGTAAGTCGTTCTTTCTGTTGTTCAGAGCAGGATTGTCAACTCTTTGTCCCCATGGCTTCATTTGCGCGTCCTTCTTACAAGTTGTATCAAGCTCTGCTGGCCCCTATATAATGAGCTCAGTCTCAGCATCATTGCCACTTAGATCTACTCCTCATTTTGCTCACATCTCTGTCCTCCCCTGTACAGTTGTTATTATTGTGAGTGCTCAGGAAGTCTCCAACCATCTAGCAGCTGTGTAATTTGAGTATGAGTGTTATTACATTTTTTCTTGTACTGTGTAGCATAAGGTTAATTCTTAGGCCTAGTAAGGTTTTTGTAATTTATGTAAGGTTCTTGGTGTCAGCCATCATTAATAATATTTTGTATCTGTAATAATATATCTGGCATTCACTGAGTATTATCCAGTACTATCATTTTATCAGGACTGACTTAGATAAATTTACTCATGCTAATTTCGTGTTAATAGAGGCTATTGTAGTTAACCTTATATTTAACCTGTTTTTTGCCATTACATTATCGTTATGAGTCCTGAATGTTTTGTTGTTAGTTTGAGCATTAAACTTTAACTTGTAATTTTACCTAACTCTTTTGTTTTGAACCTGGAACTTTATGGGACAGTAGTGATTTTTAGTATTCTCACTTAAAGTGTACATTATCTTTGTTCCGTAACATAAATTTGGCGACCTCGCCAGGATATTCAGGATATTATCATAAGGATATTGCTTGATATTTTGTGACTGTGATTTATTCATGATGTCTACTATTACTACAATTGATGAAGCCAAAGATTTTTTGTCAAATGTGCAAACAGTGTGTGATGTAGAAAACAGAACAAAGATTGAACTTAAGCTTGTTGCTCAACAATTGGGAATTGCAGTTCACTCTGATCATTCTAAAGAATTGTTGGCATGATTAATAAAAGCTTGTTTAATGTAACTCCTCCAAATGAGCAAACTCAGATTGAATTAGCTAAGTTACAGCTAGCTCTGCAGGAGGCTCGTGTTAAAGAAGCTGAATTTCAGGCAAATGCTAAGCAGGCGGAGTCTCAGGCTCGTATTCAGAAGGCTGAATTTCAGGCAAATGCTAAGGAGGCGGAGTCTCAGGCTCGTATTCAGGAGGCACAGATACAAGAACAAATTGAACTTGCCAGGATTCAGGCAGACCATGAGAACCGCATGAAACAAGGTGGAACTGGATCATCTAGCTCTGATGATTTTGATGTGGCTAAAAATGTCAAACTTGTCCCTCCTTTTAATGAATCTGATTTAACAAAGTATTTTCAGCTGTTTGAGAGGGTAGCTACAGGTTTTAATTGGCCAAAAAAGTATTGGCCAGTACTCCTTCAAACTGTTCTCACCGGTAAAGCTCAAGTAACTTATGCATCTTTGCCTCAGGATCAGTCTGATAATTATGATGTAGTTAAGAGCTTGATTCTTAAGGCCTCTGAGCTTGTTCCTGAAGCCTACAGAGTAAAATTTAGGACAACTTACTAGCAAGATAAGCAATCCCATGTTGAGTATGCAAAAATCAAAGAAGATCTGTTAGAGCAGTGGTTAAATTCTAAGAATGTGGATTCTGATTTTGGTAAATTTAAGCAGATGATTTTGCTGGAGGACTTCAAGAGGTGTATTTATAAAGATGTAAGCCTATATCTTGATGAGAAAAGAATAGATAATTTGTCTGATGCTGCAGTTTTAGCTGATGAATATGTTCTCACTCACAAGAAATATTCTAAAGAAAAAGGGAAAGCTGAGAGTAAGTACGTTGCCTCTACTCAGAGTACAGGTAACAGGAAAGAGAATAAAGATGATGTTTCTCAGAAAGTAAATACCAGCTTCACCTCAAGATTTCGGAAAAGTAAATGTACTTATTGTAGTAAGCTTGGTCATACTACGGAGAAATGTTTCAGGAGACAGCGTGATGTGAACAAAAAGGAGTCTTTAAATATTCAGTCAATTGGTCTAGTGTCCAGTCTTCAGAGTTCCCAGAATTCTTTAACTGAGTTAACTGAACCTGCTTTGAGGGGTAACTTAAATTCTCATGATGGAGCTCCTCTTTTGAGCAGTAACGTGGGTGACACTCTCAAGAGTTCATGTGCTAATTTCCTGTCTGATGGTTTTGTCAGTCCTCTGGACAGTAATGACAGGAAATCAGTTAAAATATATCGTGATACAGGTGCTTGTCAATCCCTTATGCTGACCAGTGTTCTAGGCTCTAATGTTAATTCCTCTGATGAAACTGTAATCTTACAAGGTGTAGGGAATAATTACTTCTCTGTCCCTCTGTGCAGAGTGAATTTAGAGTCTGGTTTTGTTAATGGTTCCGTTATGGTTTGGTTGGTGCAGAAATTCCCAATGTCAGGTGTAACTTTCTTACTTAGAAATGATATTGGTGGAAGTCAAGTGTGTCCAACTCCTCAGCTGTCTAGTGAGCCAGTGGCTGCGACCCGGGATTGTCATGTCCCTGATGTGTTCCCTGCATGTGCTGTCACTAGGGCTAAGTCTAAAGTTACTGGTGATTTAGAGGATAATGATGATGATGATGTTATCCTAGCTGACACTTTTCTTGCTAATTTGGACCACTCACCAGATGAGGCAGTACCCCGTAGTGTTGATAATTTGTGTCGTCAAGAGTTGATTGAGTTGCAGGTTGCTGACCCTGAGTTGAAAGGTTTAGCTAACTCTGCTTGCAGTGAGGAAGAGTCAGCTGGTGCTTCTACTTGTTATTATATAAAGTCAGGAGTACTTATGAGGAAGTGGAGACCCCCAACAACATCAGCCGACTGTGAATGGGAGGTTGTACATCAAGTTGTCATCCCTCGTGTTTGTAGGCAGGATATCATTAGAGTGGCTCATTATTCCAGTTTGGCAGGACACCTTGGAGTGAGGAAGACTGTGGCACGCATTTTGAAACACTTCTACTGGCCAGGTAACTTCAGGGATGTTTCCTGGTATTGTAAGTCTTGTCACACCTGTCAAGTTGTGGGGAAGTGTAATCAGACCGAAATGGATGCACCTCTAGTTCCCATTCCTCCTTTTGAGGCGCCTTTCACCTGTTTGTTGGTGGATATTGTGGGCCCTCTTCCTAAGACTTCTTCAGGATTTTCTTATGTGTTTACCCTGATTGATATGGCTACTCGTTATCCAGAAGCCATTCCACTTAGAAATATCTCAGCAAAGAACGTGGTTAAGGAAATGCTAGGGTTCTTCACAAAGTTTGGTCTGCCCAAGGAGGTACAGTCAGACCGGGGAAGTAATTTCATGTCAAATGTTTTCAAGCAGTCTCTGAAAGAGTTGGGCATCACCCAGATCACGTCTTCAGCTTACCATCCCCAGACCCAAGGAGCGTTGGAGAGATATCATCAAACACTCAAATCGATGCTCAAGAAATACTGTTTGGAACATCAGAAAGACTGGGATAAAGGTCTTCCATTTGTTGTATTTGCCGCAAGAGAATCTCCAAATGAATCACTGGGCTTCTCACCTTTTGAACTACTGTTTGGCCATGAAGTAAGAGGACCCCTTAAGTTACTCAAGGAATGCTGGCTGTCGGAGGAAGATGACGTCAACCTGCTGGAGTATGTGATGAAGTTCAAAGAACGGCTGTCCACTGCTTTACAGCTGGTGAGAGACAATTTAGGAGCTGCTCAGGAGAAGATGAAGACTTGGTATGATAAGAAGTCCAGGTTACGCCACTTTCAGCCAGGAGATCAGGTTTTGATTCTGCTACCAGTTCATGGGCAACCTCTTCAAGCCAAGTTTAGTGGTCCTTATTTCGTGGAGAAGAAACTCAGTGATGTCAACTATGTCATCGCCACACCAGATCGTAGAAAGGACAAGTATCTATGTCACATCAACATGCTAACTTTATATCACAGGCGGGACGAAAATAATCCAGTCAGCACTGTAGCTGTTCCACCCGAGTCTGCAAGTGAAGCTCTCCCATGCAGTATGAGCCTGAGTGATAGTTTGGGGAAGAATACTGATATCATGAATGATCTCCAGACTAAGCTTTCTCATCTACCTCCCGAGGAAAGGCAGGAGTTTTCGGCATTACTGCAGGAGTACCCGCAAGTGTTCCGTGCCACTCCAGGAAGAACCACTGTGTTGATGCATGATGTCGATGTTGGAGACGCAAAGCCAATTAAACTGCCTCCTTACCGTGTGAACCCAGTGAAAGTTCCTCTCATCCAGAAGGAGCTTGGCTACCTCTTGGACCACAAGATGATTGAGCCCTGTCAGAGCGAGTGGAGTTCTCCTGTCACTCTAGTCCCTAAGCCAGGTGGGTCACAGCGGCTTTGCATCGACTACAGACGTGTTAATCAGATAACCAAAACAGACACTTACCCTCTCCCTCGTGTGGAAGATTGCATAGACAAGATCGGAAAGGCTAGGTACATAAGTAAGTTTGATTTGTTAAAGGGATACTGGCAAGTACCTATGACTGAACATGCTAGGGAGATCTCATGTTTTGTAACACTAGGAAAGACTTTTGCATGTTCTGTGATGCCAAATGGTATGAAGAATGCACCAGCCACATTTCAGAAGCTCATGAATGTTGTAACAGAGGGTTTGGCAGGGTGTGTTGTTTATATTGATGATGTATTAATCTTCAGTGACAAATGGAAAGATCACCTATGCCATGTCAGTAAATTTCTTGAGCGTTTGGTTCAGGCTAATCTTGTAGGTAATTTATCAAAGTGTGAGTTTGGTCAAGCTAAAGTTCAGTACCTTGGGTATGTAATTGGTGATGGACATGTTGCACCACCAGGAGCTAAGGTTCAGGTTATAAGTGATCTTCCCAGACCTAAAAGTAGGAAAGAGCTACAAAGATTTTTGGGAATGGTAGGTTATTACAGGAGATTTGTTCTTAACTTTTCTATTCTTGTATCACCACTTACAGACCTACTGAAAAAGGGAGTTGAATTTGTCTGAACCGATAACTGTGAATCCTCTTTCAGCAAACTTAAAGCTATCCTATTAAGTCAGCCAGTGCTCGCCACTCCAAATTTTGCTAAGCCTTTTAAGATGGCTGTTGATGCAAGTGATACAGGAGCTGGGGCTGTTTTGCTGCAAGAGGATGATCAGGGTATTGAACATCCTGCATCTTATTACAGTAAGAAGTTCACTCCACCTCAAAAGAACTACTCAACTATTGAGAAAGAGCTTTTGGCCTTGATTTTGGGTTACAGAATTTTTCATTTTATTTGTGTTCTGGTTTTGACCCCATAGTCATTCATACCGATCATAACCCACTGAAATTCCTTAGTAAGTTTAAAGATAAAAATTAGAGACTGACAAGATGGAGTCTACGTCTTGAGGAGAATTCATTAGACATACAACATGTCAAGGGGAAAGAAAATGTTACTGCAGATTGCTTATCTAGACTTTAGACAGATTGTTTTAGAGTAATAAGAAATTTCCTTTGTGAATTTCTTTTTCTTTGTGGGGAGGTGTTACAGAGCCTATGATTTCATCATCCTTTGTGTAATTTTAACGCACAGTATGCTGCATGTTTGATCACGAGCGTGTTCTGCCTCAGTCCCCCCCTTCTACCGTTATAGTAGAGTAAGTCGTTCTTTCTGTTGTTCAGAGCAGGATTGTCAACTCTTTGTCCCCATGGCTTCATTTGCGCGTCCTTCTTACAAGTTGTATCAAGCTCTGCTGGCCTCTATATAATGAGCTCAGTCTCAGCATCATTGCCACTTAGATCTACTCCTCATTTTGCTCACATCTCTGTCCTCCCCTGTACAGTTGTTATTATTGTGAGTGCTCAGGAAGTCTCCAATCATCTAGCAGCTGTGTAATTTGAGTATGAGTGTTATTACATTTTTTCTTGTACTGTGTAGCATAAGGTTAATTCTTAGGCCTAGTAAGGTTTTTGTAATTTATGTAAGGTTCTTGTTGTCAGCCATCATTAATAATATTTTGTATCTGTAATAATATATCTGGCATTCACTGAGTATTATCCAGTACTATCATTTTATCAGGGCTGACTTAGATAAATTTACTCATGCTAATTTCGTGTTAATACAGGCTATTGCAGTTAACCCTATATTTAACCTGTTTTTTGCCATTACATTATCCTTATGAGTCCTGAATGTTTTGTTGTTAGTTTGAGCATTAAACTTTAACTTGTAATTTTACCTAACTCTTTTGTTTTGAACCTGGAACTTTACGGGAGAGTAGTGATTTTTAGTATTCTCACTTAACCCCTACACCGCAGGCTTGTTTAGCAATGACTTGCGTGTGCCGCGGGATTATTTGGGCTCCGACAGACTCTTAAAAAATATTTGCCAAAAATCAGTTATTAGTCCTAGAATAAGAAAATTACATATGCTTATGGCACATACCTTCAGCTTTCTCCTGGAATGATTGTTGAGCCTTCGTCAGTTACCGTAGAACTTGTGGAGACCTCTGAAGTAGGGTAACGAAGTCTCCACTTTACACTTCCCGACAACCTGTAATATGATTACCACAGCCAGATACAACCACTATAAACACTATTCTACAATTTGCAAGTAGTTTGGGATCCATACTAGAAAAATAAAACACTGTGAAAGCAATGAAAATTACGAGCGCGTCTGATCGTCGCACTGGCACTAGTTCGCTCTTAGTAGTCTGTCATTTATTATTCATAAAACCCCTGACACTTTATATTTCTATTACTATATAACACTTATATATATCTACAGTCTTTATTCATAAGTTTCCTTCAGTAGTATTAGTTTATTGTCACTGTAGGGATTCAATTTCTTTCAGTAAAATACGTAGCATTCACTTTCTCGTCCTGTATACTGGCATTGAGAGTGAATGTCACTTTCATCTTCACTCTCATAACTCATAGCATTCAGACATGCTAGAGTGAAACTTTCACTTTCATTACTCCTAGGGTATATACTCGTATTCTTATAATACTACTCATTTACATTTCTATTTACGTTCTCTATTTTATTTACGTTATTTACATTTCTATTTTATTTACACTGTGTTGTGCACTGTCGCTTGAAATAACTTATAAAACTGTTTTCCATTGTTCACGTATATTTACATTCATTACTTTCACTTGCTGTTTACACATTATTTACACATTATTTACAATTCCACTTGCACTGTTTTACTCAATAGAAAGATCGTAGTCACTCTTTTATCAATTGTCAGCCCTTTACCTCTTTCCACACGAGGTTTAGTAGGGGGTAAAGGTCACAGGGCCATTTGCATGGGGGTGAAAAAAGGCCTTGAAGTCAGCAAGAAGAAACATACGTACTCTCACTTCGGAAGTTGAGAGTAACCTGATAACGGAGGGCTAGCGTGGAGGCCTGCTAAGGGGTTATTCAGGGTTACCAATATTACTTCTTGAAACAGCTAAGTCTAGCACTGATATGATTGGCAGGAAATATAGAAAATACATTATAAATTTGGTAGTTCCAGGTGAATGTAAATATCACTTAGGCTTCTCCCTTCCCTCCTTACATGTATATTTATTTCGAAAATAGATTAGAGGCCTACTTAGGAGATATATTTTCAGAGCTACCAATGTTAGATCTTGAAACATCTTTGTTTAGCACTGATATGATTGGCAGGAAATCTAGACAATACATTATAAATTAGGTAGTTCCAGGTGAATGTAAATATCACTTAGGCTTCTCCCTTCCCTCCTTACATGTATATTTAGTACGAAAATAGATTATAGGGCATATTTCAAGGGGAAAAAACAGCGAAAATTAGCAAACAAGTGCACGTGAGGTGTTGTCAGGTAATAATTAGCCAATTCCAGGTGTTTGGCACTCTCACTTACCTTATTTCTTTCTTGTATATATTATTTGGTATAAGAATAGGACATAGGCCTTATTTCAATGGATGAAATCAGTGAAAAATTCCAGGGAAGATTTACTTAGCGTAGCACGGCCGGGCAGGCGAGAGGATAGGGTAATGGAGGGGGGGTAGGGAGGGGAGTCAAGAACGGGGAGAAATGGCTAAATTGTCAACAATGGATGGGAGTGCAGATGAGATTAGGAGTGCTGACTAGTGTTGGACATTGGCAGTACTGATAGATGATACAAGCCCCCACTTGGAAGCCCGGGTGAATTCAAAATAACACAGAATCACAAAAGCGATGCCCCGCGGTATGATCCCTTGCTCCCAAGCGTCATGAAAGTGACGCCCCGCGGTTAAGGGGTTAAAGTGTACATTATCTTTCTCTGTTCCGTAACATAAATTTGGCGACCTCACCAGGATATTCAGGATATTATCATAAGGATATTGCTTGATATTTTGTGACTGTGATTTATTCATGATGTCTACTATTACTACACTTGATGAAGCCAAAGATTTTTTGTCAAATGTGCAAACAGTGTGTGATGTAGAAAACAGAACAAAGAATGAACTTAAGCTTGTTGCTCAACAATTGGGAATTGCAGTTCACTCTCATCATTCTAAAGATCAAATTGTTGGCATGATTAATAAAAGCTTGTTTAATGTAACTCCTCCAAATGAGCAAACGCAGATTGAATTAGCTAAGTTACAGCTAGCTCTGCAGGAGGCTCGTGCTAAAGAAGCTGAATTTCAGGCAAATGCTAAGCAGGCAGAGTCTCAAGCTCGTATTCAGAAGGCTGAATTTCAGGCAAATGCTAAGGAGGCGGAGTCTCAGGCTCGTATTCAGGAGGCACAGATACAGGCACAAATTGAACTTGCCAGGATTCAGGCAGACCATGAGTATCGCATGAAACAAGGTGGAACTGGATCATCTAGCTCTGATGATTTTGATGTGGCTAAAAATGTTAAACTTGTCCCTCCTTTTAATGAATCTGATTTAACGAAGTATTTTCAGTTGTTTGAGAGGGTAGCAACAGGTTTTAATTGGCCAAAAAAGTATTGGCCAGTACTCCTTGAAACTGTTCTCACCAGTAAAGCTCAAGTAAGTTATGCATCTTTGCCTCAGGATCAATCTGATAATTATGATGTAGTTAAGAGCTTGATTCTTAAGGCCTATGAGCTTGTTCCTGAAGCTTATAGAATAAAATTTAGGACAACTTACAAGCGAGATAAGCAATCCCATGTTGAGTATGCAAAAATCAAAGAAGATCTGTTAGAGCAGTGGTTAAATTCTAAGAATGTGGATTCTGATTTTGGTAAATTTAAGCAGATGATTTTGCTGGAGGACTTCAAGAGGTGTATTTATAAAGATGTAAGCCTATATCTTGATGAGAAAAGAATAGATAATTTGTCTGATGCTGCAGTTTTAGCTGATGAATATGTTCTCACTCACAAGAGAAATTCTAGAGAAAGAAGGAAAGCTGAGAGTAAGTACGTTGCCTCTACTCAGAGTACAGGTAACAGGAAAGAGAATAAAAATGATGTTTCTCAGGAAGTGAATACCAGCTTCACCTCTAGATTTCAGAAAAGTAAATGTACTTATTGTAGTAAGCTTGGTCATACTACAGAGAAATGTTTCAGGAGACAGCGTGATGTGAACAAAAAGGAGTCTTTAAATATTCAGTCAATTGGTCTACTGTCCATCCTTGAGAGTTCCCATAATTCTTTAACCGAGTTAACTGAACCTGCTTTGAGGGGTAACTTAAATTCTCATGATGGAGCTCCTCTTTTGAGCAGTAACGTGGGTGACACTCTCAAGAGTTCATGTGCTAATTTCCTGTCTGATGGTTTTGTTAGTCCTCTGGACAGTAATGACAGGAAATCAGTTAAAATATATCGTGATACAGGTGCTTGCCAATCCCTTATGCTGACCAGTGTTCTAGGCTCGAATGTTAATTCCTCTGATGAAACTGTAATCTTACAAGGTGTGGGGAATAATTACTTCTCCGTCCCTCTGTGCAGAGTGAATTTAGAGTCTGGTTTTGCTAATGGTTCCGTTATGGTTGGGTTGGCTGAGACACTCCCAATGTCAGGTGTAACTTTCTTACTTGGAAATGATATTGGTGGAAGTCAAGTGTGTCCAACTCCTCAGTTGTCTAGTGAGCCAGTGGCTGCGACCCTGGATTGTGATGTCCCTGATATGTTCCCTGCATGTGCTGTCACTAGGGCTAAGTCTAAAGTTACTGGTGATTTAGAGGATAATGATGATGATGATGTTATCCTAGCTGACACTTTTCTTGCTAATTTGGACCACTCACCAGATGAGGCAGTACCGCGTAGTGTTGATAATTTGTCTCGTCAAGAGTTGGTTGAGTTGCAGGTTGCTGACCCTGAGTTGAAAGGTCTAGCTAACTCTGCTTGCAGTGAGGAAGAGTCAGCCGGTGCTTCTACTTGTTATTATGTAAAGTCAGGAGTACTTATGAGGAAGTGGAGACCTCCAACAGCATCAGCCGACTGTGAATGGGAGGTTGTACATCAAGTTGTCATCCCTCGTGTTTGTAGACAGGATATCATTAGAGTGGCTCATGATTCTAGTTTGGCAGGACACCTTGGAGTGAGGAAGACTGTGGCACGCATTTTGAAACACTTCTACTGGCCAGGTATCTTCAGGGATGTTTCCTGGTATTGTAAGTCTTGTCACACCTGTTAAGTTGTGGGGAAGTGTAATCAGACCGAAAAAGTTGCATCTCTAGTTCCCATTCCTCCTTTTGAGGCGCCATTCACCCATGTGTTGGTGGATATTGTGGGCCCTCTTCCTAAGACTTCTTCAGGATTTTCTTATGTGTTGACCCTGATTGATATGGCTACTCGTTATCCTGAAACCATTCCACTTAGAAATATCTCAGCAAAGAACGTGGTTAAGGAAATGCTAGGGTTCTTCACAAAGTTTGGTCTGCCCAAGGAGGTACAGTCAGACCGGGGAAGTAATTTCATGTCAAATGTTTTCAAGCAGTCTCTGAAAGAGTTGGGCATCACCCAGATCACGTCTTCAGCTTACCATCCCCAGACCCAAGGAGCGTTGGAGAGATATCATCAAACACTCAAATCGATGCTCAAGAAATACTGTTTGGAACATCAGAAAGACTGGGATAAAGGTCTTCCATTTGTTGTGTTTGCCGCAAGAGAATCTCCAAATGAATCACTGGGCTTCTCACCCTTTGAACTACTGTTTGGCCATGAAGTAAGAGGATCCCTTAAGCCACTCAAGGAATGCTGGCCGTCGGAGGAAGATGACGTCAACCTGCTGGAGTATGTGATAAAGTTCAAAGAACGGCTGTCCACTGCTTTACAGCTGGCGAGAGAGAATTTAGGAGCTGCTCAGGAGAAGATGAAAACTTCGTATGATAAGAAGTCCAGGTTACGCCACTTTCAGCCAGGAGATCAGGTTTTGATTCTGCTACCGGTTCATGGGCAACCTCTTATAGCCAAGTTTAGTGGTCCTTATTTCGTGGAGAAGAAACTCAGTGATATCAACTATGTCATCGCCACACCAGATCGTAGAAAGAACAAGCAACTATGTCACATCAACATGCTAAAGTTGTATCACAGGCGGGACGAAAATAATCCAGTCTGTACTGTAGCTGTTCCACCCTGGTCTGCAAGTGAAGCTCTCCCATGCAGTATGAGCCTGAGTGATAGTTTGGGGAAGATTCCTGATATCATGAATGATCTCCAGACTAAGCTTTCTCATCTACCTCCCGAGGAAAGGCAGGAGTTTTCGGCATTACTGCAGGAGTACCCGCAAGTGTTCCGTGCCACTCCAGGAAGAACCACTGTGTTGATGCATGATGTCGATGTTGGAGACGCAAAGCCAATTAAACTGCCTCCTTACCGTGTGAACCCAGTGAAAGTTCCTCTCATCCAGAAGGAGCTTGGCTACCTGTCGGACCACAAGATGATTGAGCCCTGTCAGAGCGAGTGGAGTTCTCCTGTCACTCTAGTCCCTAAGCCAGGTGGGTCACAGCGGCTTTGCATTGACTACAGACATGTTAATCAGATAACCAAAACAGACACTTACCCTCTCCCTCGTGTGGAAGATTGCATAGACAAGATCGGAAAGGCTAGGTACATAAGTAAGTTTGATTTGTTAAAGGGATACTGGCAAGTACCTATGACTGAACGTGCTAGGGAGATCTCATGTTTTGTGACACTAGGAAAGACTTTTGCATGTTCCGTAATGCCATATGGTATGAAGAATGCACCAGCCACATTTCAGAAGCTCATGAATGTTGTAACAGAGGGTTTGGCAGGGTGTGTTGTTTATATTGATGATGTATTAATCTTCAGTGACAACTGGAAAGATCATCTATGCCATGTCAGTAAATTTCTTGAGCGTTTGGTTCAGGCTAATCTTGTAGCTAATTTATCAAAGTGTGAGTTTGGTCAAGCTAAAGTTCAGTACCTTGGGTATGTAATTGGTGATGGACATGTTGCACCACCAGGAGCTAAGGTTCAGGTTATAAGTGATCTTCCCAGACCTAAAAGTAGGAAAGAGCTACAAAGATTTTTGGGAATGGTAGGTTATTACAGGAGATTTGTTCTTAACTTTTCTATTCTTGTATCACCACTTACAGACCTACTGAAAAAGGGAGTTAAATTTGTTTGGACCGATAACTGTGAATCCTCTTTCAACAAACTTAAAGCTATCCTATTAAGTCAGCCAGTGCTCGCTACTCCAAATTTTGCTAAGCCTTTTAAGATGGCTGTTGATGCAAGTGATACAGGAGCTGGGGCTGTTTTGCTGCAAGAGGATGATCAGGGTATTGAACACCCTGTATCTTATTACAGTAAGAAGTTCACTCCACCTCAAAAGAACTACTCAACTATTGAGAAAGAGCTTTTGGCCGTGATTTTGGGTTTACAGCATTTTTCATTTTATTTGTGTTCTGGTTTTGACCCCATAGTCATTTATACCGATCATAACCCACTGAAATTCCTTAGTAAGTTTAAAGATAAAAATCAGAGATTGACAAGATGGAGTCTACTTTTTCAAGAGTATTCATTAGACATACAACATGTCAAGGGGAAAGAAAATGTTATTGCAGATTGCTTATCTAGACTTTAGACAGATTGTTTTAGAGTAATAAGAAGTTTCCTTTGTAAATTTCTTTTTGTTTGTGGGGAGGTGTTACATGGCCTATGATTTCATCATCCTTTGTGTAATTTTAATGTACAGTGTGCTGCCTGTTTGATCACGAGCGTGTTCTACCTCACTCCCCCCTTCTACCGTTATAGTAGAGTAAGTCGTTCTTTCTGTTGTTCAGAGCGGGATTGTCAACTCTTTGTCCCCATGGCTTCATTTGCGCGTCCTTCTTACAAGTTGTATCAAGCTCTGCCGGCCCCTATATAATGAGCTCAGTCTCTGCATTATTGCCACTTAGATCTACTCCTCATTTTGTTCACATCTCTGTCCTCCCCTGTACAGTTATTATTGTGAGTGCTCAGGAAGTCTCCAACCATCTAGCAGCTGTGTGTAATTTGAGTATAACTGTTATTACATTTTGTTCTTGTACTGTATAACATAAGGTGTTAATTTGTAGGCCTAGTGAGGTTTTTGTGCTTGGTGTAGAGTTTTACTATCAGCCATCATTAATAATATTTTGTATCTGTAATAATATATCTGGCATTCACTGAGTATTATCTGGTATCTCATCTTAACAGGGCTAACTTAGATAAATTTACTCTTGCTAATTTCGTGTTAATAGAGGCTATTGCAGTTAACCCTATATTTAACCTGTTTTTTTTTTGCCATTACATTATCCTTATGAGTCCTGAATGTTTTGTTGTTAGTTTGAGCATTAAACTTTAACTTGTAATTTTACCTAATTCTTTTGTTTTGAACCTGGAAATTTACGGGACAGTAGTGATTTTTTAGTATTCTCACTTGGAGTGTACATTATCTTTCTCTGTTCCGTAACAATATATATATATATATATATATATATATATATATATATATATATATATATATATATATTGGTGAAATATACTCTGTACCCCATGTATTGATATATTTGGCTATGTTTTATGTGAAAAGACAGTGAAAAACGGACCCACGTGCTCGTTATCTCGTAAGGGAAACAGTCTGCTACATCTTAGTGCACAGGTAACGGCCTACGGAACACGTCCATTTACGTGTTACTGGTGAAATGTACTGTGTATCTCATAAAAATTATAGATTTTATGAGTAATGTCTAAAGAAAATAAAAGAGGTAACCACGTGCTAGTGGCCCCTACCGGTGTGCTAAGTCTGATGTAGGAGGCGTTTTTCAAGGACATACACGCATATCATGAACCCTTGCATTGTGCCAGTGTTGAGCCAAGTACTTGGCTGGTTGTGAATAAAAATATCTTGACTCATACAAAATGATAGATTGGGTTATGTTTTATGTGTAAAGACAACGAAAGACTGACTACCCGCAGTGTGTTCTCATAAGGGAAGCACCGTCTGCTACACCTTAGTGCACAGGTAACGACCTACGGGACTCATCCAATTACATGTTACTGGTGAAATGTCCTCTGTATCTCATAAAAATGATAGATTTGGTTATGTGTAATGTGCATAGAAAATGAAAGAGGTAAGCACGTGCTAGTGGCCCCTACCTGTGCACTAAGTCAGGTGTAGGAGATGATGTTTTTCAAGGACATACATGTATATCATGAACCTTTGCGTTGTTGGCTGGCTGTGGATAAAATATCTTGACTCCTTTATTTCAGCTCACACTCCTACCACAGCATTGGACAGCCACAGGGTCCACAATCCCTCTGACAGCAATTTATTCTCCAGTTGGCTTGCAACGACAGCAGTCTTGCAAAGATGAAACACGTTTTGGAACCACACAAGTGGCATAAGATCTTCAATGAGGTTGAGTCGGAGAGTGACACTGAGAGCGTTCTGGGGTGGAGGAGGTTGAGCTGCAACCATCCTGTCAGCAAGTGGAGCTGCCCTACCGCCTTCCATTGCGGGAAACAACACCACCATCATTGGTCGGCTTCACTGGGGAATCCTCCTCACCTCTATTACTGCCGGTCCCACCGATCTCTTCGTCAGCCCCCAGTCTCCAGGCCCCTCTGCCCCCCTTGGTGAGCCAGTGTCACCAGAAGCTGTGCCATCATTCCTTGTGATGGCCCCTCCACCAGCTTCTGCCCTGCAGGATGCTGCGGTGACATCCTCGCCAGCCAGGCTGGGGAGACTGGTGTCCCCAGAGCCTTGTGTCTCGTCCTCGTCCGCGGCGTCACCTCCCAGATGAGGGCGCCGTGGTCTGCTGGCTGGACACGGGGGATGTCCAAGTGGTCGGAGGGCAGGCCGAAGGGTGTCGACAGGCTGACCTCATGCCACTGCCGCTGAAGAGGATCCTGGGTGGAGCAGTGGCCCATTCACACCGAACCACGGGCCGTTCACTGGCTCCCCAGGGATCCAGGTGGATATTCCAACAACTCCCCTGCAGTTCTTTCAGCTCTTTTTCACGCAGGAGTTGTTGTCATACCTCACCGTGGAAACCAACTGGTACGCCACATTTCTGGGGATTCAGCTGGATGCCTGGTTCTCCTGCAATGAAGAGGAGATGGCCAAGTACCTGGGGTTATACCTTTACATGGGGGTTGTGCACATGCCCACTATCAGGCACTACTGGCGGAGCTCTGAGCTGCATGACTACCCTAGGGTCCGGCTGGTGATGAGTGGAAGGCACTTCAACGCCATCATGAAGCACTTCCACACCTTCAACTCGTTCGCCATTCCCCAGGACAACCATGTCACGAGTCAGCTAGTGACATTGGCTTTTGTGGGAAACCGCAACCTTAAGTGGAATCCCAGTTTATCGTTCAGTTAACCGCTCATTCGGACGGAAGCTTTGTCAAATCAATTTATCATTGTCATACGTGATCGTCTTTGTGTGAGACATTGCGCTTCCGCTGAGCGATTTGTTTTGGCCGCATTTCGCTCACTCGACCATTAAGAAAATGCGGCCTATAGCTTCCCTTTCTTTCCCACGAGAGACTCAGTCCAGTGTTTGCTTTGACGGAGGAAGGATCTGTGCTCCAACAAGTGAGAAGTCAGCCCAGGTTCTACTAGACTACAGTTTCCCCACCCTTGATTTGGGTGATACACAGCATTCATCGACCAGTATTTCTTTTCGTTTTCCTAGTCTTAAGAGTTCAGTTAAGGTGTTTTTCCTAGGCGTAAGGATTTAGCTCTTGTGTGAGTGAGTGAGTGCGATCTCTTTATTTGATTTTGAAATGTAACGTCAAATTTATTTTGTAATCAATAAATTTAACAGTTCTTTTTCTTGAGCTTAATATAATGTAAACTCTTGTTTCATTTCTCCGCAATTAAGCTTATTTCTCTTATAGTTCCTAGCTTGCATAAACGTTTGCCATTCATAACTGGTACTTAGGCCAGTCTTGTGTATTAAGCTTAAAATCCGTTGTGCCACCTAGGAGTTAAGCATCAGCAAGAACCTGATACTGTTATTAGTATTAGTTATTTATTGTCAGGGGTGAAGTAACTTTCTCCAGAGGCTACAGTACAAATAAACAGCAATTGAGAGATTAGTCTCTGCTGTGTACTGTCGAGAAAGTTTATAAATTCTCGTTCTTAGAGAATCGTGCGAAGCAAGCTAGCGTAAAGTAATCGTTGCTTGATTTAGTAAGACAATCATTGTCCCTGCTCTGCAATATTATTTAACATTTATCATCATTTAAATAATATTAGCATTTTATTTTAAAAACCCCGTGACAATTGGCGACCTCATTCCAGGATATTAACTCCTAGCTATAAAGCTATTCACGAG
The DNA here is from genome assembly GCF_032717465.1 of Coenobita brevimanus. Classification (NCBI taxonomy): domain Eukaryota; kingdom Metazoa; phylum Arthropoda; class Malacostraca; order Decapoda; family Coenobitidae; genus Coenobita; species Coenobita brevimanus. The sequence goes on along the minus strand of NC_137003.1, from coordinate 14,538,387 downwards.
ATAGTACTCACTCGTTCATATTTAGGAATTTATCATTAAAGTTTATAGGCACAAGTTTATTGATGTTTACCATTATTTTAGCAAGTGAATTTTTGCCTTATTAATCCATAGAGTACTTAACTCTATTTAGTACTTTATTTTTGGTAACGCCAGACGATTTTATTCGCTCCTAGGTAGCCGCCGTACCCATTGTGTTAATTATTGAGTCTTCTCAGTTATTTGCATTTTTGCTTTATTCCTTTCCAGTTAACTAGATAAGACTGGTCACCACTAGCTTGTGTCTGTATTCTTTATTTGTGTTATTAGCATTCGTTTGCAAAGCAGTCAGTACTCAGTTTCGGTTTGCTTAGTAAATTAGCGTCATGGCTACCACTTTATTTTTACATGAAGCCAAAGAAATGGGTCTTTCGGACCCAACCGATATTAAAGAGTATATAGTCTCACGGCATAATCAGGAGCAGCAGCGCGAGAACAATGCCCGTGAAGAGTGTAAGATTCAGCGCGAATACGAGCGAGAACAGCGTGAGGAACGCAAAAAGGAGCGCGAATACGAGCGAGAACAAAGGGAATACGAGCGGGAACAACAAGAATATGAACGTGCCGAACGTGAGGCACGAGAAAAACATGAGCTTGAGGTTTTGAAGCTCAAACGAGATTCCTTGGCTTCAGGCACATCTGCTGCAGCCAACCCAAGCTCCACTAGCGCTCTTCCTACACATGTCCTGGCGACCCCACGCATAAAGCTTCCTTCATACGAGGAAGGCGAGCGAATCGAGCCGTACATAGCTCGTTTTGAGGACATGGCAGACATGTATCAACTGGATGAGGCAGCTAAGTGGCTCCAATTTCTTAGTTTATTTGAGGGCCCTGCCCTCGATATTCTCCACAGAATTCGTGGAGACAATCTCACATATGAGATGATGAAAGCTGCACTCATTAAGGCATATGGTCTCACAGTAGACGACGCCAAAGTCCAGTTCATGCGAGCTCGTCTCCAAGACAAGGAGACAGCTGTTCAGTTCCTTGATCGTCCCACTGCTTACTTAAATGAGTGGATGGAGAAAGATGAAACTCCTTCCACGCGTGAGGGGATAATTGACCTTATGTTGCGTACACAGCTAGAGAGGTCGTGGCCTGCTGAGCTCATAGCACAGCTTAAGATCTGCCAGGTGAAAGATGCCAGCCAAATGGCAGAAAAGGCTGACGCGTATTTCACTGCATACGGGTATCAAACTCATAAGCAAAACACCTGGAGCAGAAAAGATACTGCCAAGTCTGGGAAGCCGTCTCAGACTGAATCCCAGCACCAAGGCCATTCTCAGAGTAATGGCCAAGGTCCAAAACCGCAGTGGAAGGACCAGGGGCAAAACACTCAGAAACCTGAGTGGAAGAGGTACAACAAGCACCCTAACCAGCAGCAGTATCAGCCATGCAACCGACCGTCGGGACAAACATTTTCACCACCAGCTCAAAAGAGGCAGGAAGCGAATGCAGCCTTCATTCCTCAGCAGCAGCACGGTGGTCACGTCCCTACCAGTACGGGTACTTCCCCACAGTTCACTAGTCCCCCAGTGACAGTGAACCCCCCTCCACAGATGGCCAATGTTCCATCTTCCCAATATAATTCACAAGGCACAATGTTTGCCGCATCAGTTCAGCAGCCTCATGAGTGGCTAGCTGCTTCCTCCACAGGCCCTCCCACAGGTGACAGTACCTTCCTTGTTCAGCAAGGGTTTGTGGGAGACATTCCTGTGAAGGTCCTGAGAGATAATGGTTCCTCAGGTTGCTCTGTCAAGCAGAGTTTAGTTCGGCCTGAGCAGTATACAGGTCGACAGATCCATGCAAACCTTATTGATGGATCAGTGAGATTGTTCCCTGAGGCATGTATCCAGGTGGCATCTCCATTTTATACTGGTAAGACACTTGCAGTTGTCATGCCAGAACCTCTACTTGACCTTATAGTAGGTAACATTCGTGGTGTCAAGGATAGTTGCACCAAACATGATGCTACTCAGACTTCGGCTGCTGCGGTAACACGAGCCATGGCTGAGGCTCCAGACTGTGTCACCCCATTGATCATTGAATCGCTGCAAGATCTGATGTGTAGTCAACTTGTTGTACAAGAACATCATTCCGACCCGACACTTGCTGCCGTGCGGAACAAACAAAAGGGTCGAGTGATTAAGCATTCACGGGGAGGTCGAGCCAAGTTCCTTCGTAAACAAGGATGGCTCTACCATGAGTCACGAACACCCGAGGGTGAGGTTCGATTGCAGTTTGTCGTTCCCATCAAGTACCGCCTAGCAGTGTTACAATGGGGTCATTGTTCAGCCTCAGGAGGTCACATGGGCAAAAGGAAGACCCAGGGCCGTATCCGAGCTGACTTTTTCTGGCCAGGGATGGGACGAGACATAGATAGTTTTGTCCGTTCCTGCTAATCAGGGACATGTCCTTCTTGTGCCGTTTGTAACCACATCTGTAATATCTGAGTCAGTTGAGAGAGAGGGTATTGGTGAAGTGGGTGCAGACCTGACGTCTCGCCCATTGGCCCCACAGGACACATTATGTCCAGGGCCTGTACATACATATTATGTACCATAAGTAAAGGGGGAAGTTTGAGAGAAAACTCCGCAGAGGCGACTCGAAGCTATGGAAGACCCGAGTTTGCACAAGGATTCTCAGCTCCCCGATACTAATATAAGCACTGTAGGTTAAGGAGAGAGAGAAGTATGTGGTAACCATAGGGGTATTTGCCTTCTTAGTGTGACTGGTAAAATATATGGTAGAATACTCATTGATAGGGTTAGGCATATGACAGAGGAGCTAGTTGGAGAAGAACAAGGGGGATTTAGGAAGGGAAAAGGGTGTGTAGATCAGATATTTGTTCTAAGATGTTTAGTAGAGAAGTATCTAGAGAAGGGAAGGAAAGTGTATGCTGCCTTCATGGACTTGGAGAAAGCTTATGACAGAATAGATAGGCAAGGTATGTGGAAGGTATTAAGAATATATGGAGTGGAGGGGAAATTGTTGAGTGCTGTGAAGAGTATGTACGAGGGAGCTAGGGCTACGGTGCGAGTGGATGGTGAGCTGAGTGAGTTCTTTGATCTCAATGTGGGACTGAAACAGGGGTGTGTGATGTCTCCATGGCTGTTTAATATATATATGGATGGGGTTGTAAAGAAGGTGCAAAGTAGGGCAGTGGATGTGGGGGTGGCCCTAATGAATGAGGGTGAGATTTGGAAGCTTCCGGTGTTGCTGTTTGCTGATGATACAGTATTGTTGAGTGAAGATGAATGGGAGTTGCAAGCTTTGGTGAATGAATTTGGGACAGTGTGTAGGAGGAGGAAGCTGAAAGTTAATGTAAACAAAAGTAAAGTTATGGTGTTTGAGAGGAATGAAGTCACAGAGTGTGCAGTGAGATTGGATGGTGAGGATATGGAGACTGTGAGTGCATTCAAGTACTTGGGTAGTGTGATGAGTAAGGATGGAACTTTAGGGGATGAAGTACGTGAAAGGGTACAGCAGGGAAGGAAGGTTGTTGGTACACTGAAAGCAGTGATGAGAAATAGGGAGGTGAGTATGGAAGTTAAGAAGTCACTGCATGATGGCATTGTGATCCCTACCCTGACGTATGGAAGCGAGGCGTGGACCTTGCAAGAGGGGAACAAGTCAAGAGTGAGAGCAGTGGAAATGAGTTACTTGAGAGGAGCATGTGGAGTGACGTGGAGGGACAGGTTGACGAATGAAGAAGTGAAGGAACGTTGTGGGGTAGATGTGGATGTGGTTGAGAAGATTAGGAGAAATACACTGAGATGGTTTGGACATGTGGAGAGAATGGAGAATGAAAGACTGACTAAGAGCGTGTATGCAGGTGAGGTGGAGGGAGGGAGAGGGAGGGGTAGACCGAGGATGAGATGGAGGGATGGAGTTGAGAGATATATGAGGGAGGGGGGGTGAGCTGGGGGGAGGGTAGTCAAATGGTGGGTGACAGAGTGACTTGGAGGCGTTTTGTCTGCGGCCACCGTTTGCAGGATTAGGGCGTCGGGCTATAGATAGATAGATAGATAAGTTAAGGGGGAAGTTCGAGAGAGAACTCCGCAGAGGCGACTCGAGGCTATGGAAGACCCGAGTTTGCACAAGGATTCTTAGCTCCCCAATATTAATATAAGTACTGTAGGTTAAGGGGGAAGTGAGAACTCTGCAGAGGCGACTCGAGGCTATGGAAGACCCGAGTTTGCACAAGGATTCTCAGCTCCCCGATATTAATATAAGTACTGTAGGTTAAGGGGGAGGCGACTCGAGGCTATGGAAGACCCGAGTGCTCCCCGATATTAATATAAGTACTGTAGGTTAAGGGGGAAGTGAGAACTCCGCAGAGGCGACTCAAGGCTATGGAAGACCTGAGTTTGCACAAGGATTCTCAGCTCCCCGATATTAATATAAGTACTGTAGGTTAAGGCACAGGTTGAGGACCCGTGTGCAGTTCGAGGCTATGGAAGACCCGAGTTTGCACAAGGATTCTCAACTTGCCGACACTAATCGTGTGCAATAATTAATGGCGACCTCGAATGTACGTCGTAGCACTGACTGCTAGGCAAAGTAATTGTAACGTAATAAGAATTTTGTCTCATTGACACTTTTGATCCTCCACCTTAATTGGTTTTGCAGGTACAGCAATGGGTGTTGCAGTTTGGCTGTGCGGGCCAGCTGCGTCTGCCGCACGCTGCCGCCTCTTCTCCTCTGCCTTCGTCATCGCCATATTATTATTTACTGTGTCATTTTTCACGTAGGTACAGTTACATTACAACTGTCACACCTACACTGTGTATTACATACACCACGCTACACAACAATTAGTTGTCTGTAAATGTAGCAAACTTTCGCTCAGTTTGACCTGAGTACAGGATTTTCACCGTCGTCACGGAGTTTTTCCCTCAAGCTTGCTTCTATTAACGTAAATACGAGTTTTTTTTTCGCTCACTGGCGACTGCGACTTTCTCCTGTAGCAGGATAGCACACACACCACAGTGTGAATCTTATATGACTGAGCTAGGATTTATATGTATGCATATTGAAATCTTTTTTCTGAAGGAAAAAAGATTTGATTTTCATGGGGCGCAATGTCACGAGTCGGCTAGTGACATTGGCTTTTGTAGGAAACCGCGAACTTAAGTGGAATCCCAGTTTATCGTTCAGTTAACCGCTCATTTGGACGGAAGCTTTGTCAAATCAATTTTTCAATGTCATACGTGATCGTCTTTGTGTGAGACATTGCGCTTCCGCTGAGCGATTTGTTTTGGCCGCGTTTCGCTCACTCGACCATTAAGAAAATGCGGCCTATAGCTTCCCTTTCTTTCCCATGAGAGACTCAGTCTAGTGTTTGCTTTGACGGAGGAAGGATCTGTGCTCCAACAAGTGAGAAGTCAGCCCAGGCTCTACTAGACTACAGTTTCCCCAGGCTCCCACCCTTGATTTGGGTGATACACAGCATTCATCGACCAGTATTTCTTTTCGTTTTCCTAGTCTTAAGAGTTCAGTTAAGGTGTTTTTCCTAGGCGTAAGGATTTAGCTCTTGTGTGAGTGAGTGAGTGCAATCTCTTTATTTGATTTTGAAATGTAACATCAAATTTATTTTGTAATAAATAAATTTAACAGTTCTTTTTCCTGAGCTTAATATAATGTAAACTCTTGTTTCATTTCTCCGCTATTAAGCTTATTTCTCTTATAGCTCCTAGCTTGCATAAACGTTTGCCATTCATAACTGGTACTTAGGCCAGTCTTGTGTATTAAGCTTAAAATCCGTTGTGCCATCTAGGAGTTAAGCATCAGCAAGAACCTGATACTGTTATTAGTATTAGTTATTTATTGTCAGGGGTGAAGTAACTTTCTCCAGAGGCTACAGTACAAATAAACAGCAATTGAGTGATTAGTCTCTGCTGTGTACTGTCGAGAAAGTTTATAAATTCTCGTTCTTAGAGAATCGTGCGAAGCAAGCTAGCATAAAGTAATCGTTGGTTGATTTAGTAAGACAATCATTGTCCCTGCTCTGCAATATTATTTAACATTTATCATTTAAATAATATTAGCATTTTATTTTAAAAACCCTGTGACAAACCAAGATTGGCTTATCTGCGTTTGCACGATCATGAAGTACCTCCTTCAGCAGTTCCAGTCAGCGTACCTATCCGAGGAGCAGCTCAGCCTGGATGAGGGCTCTTTGGGGTGGAAGGGCGGGCTGTCCTTCTGCATTTACAACCCCCAGAAGCCCAACACGTATTTCATCAAGATGTACATGCTGGCTGAGTCGTCCTCGGGCTATATTTGGAACCTCAAGGTCTACACAGGAGTGCAGCGTACCCTCCAGAACACCGTGCCAGGCCTCATGGAACCGTTGAAGGACCAGGGCTATAAGTTGTTCATGGACAACTATTACAATTCTGTAGCCCTGTGCGAACGACTCTTCACTGCAGGATTTTACGTGTGTGGGACCTTATGGCTACCTAGTGGAGCGCCATGCCAGCTGCAGGCCATTGCCAGGGCTAAGAGCCTGCCTGAGGGGGGCATGGCATACAGGTACAAGGACGATGTGCTAGTCCTACTGTGGAGGGACAAGCGCATTGTGAACATGGTGTCCACCTTCCACACTGTGGACACCATTCCAAAGAGGGTGTGAGGAAAGGTGTGGGGTAATGACAGGCAGACAACCTACGTGGAGAAGGTCGTTCACAAGCCCGTCGTTGTGGAGGAGTACAACAGGTATATGGATGGGGTGGATCATTTCGATCAGATGGTCCAGTACTACCCCATCCAATGTCGAACTGTCAAGTGGACGAAGAAGATCACATTCTGCTTCATCCAAATGGCACTGTTCAACGCATTTGCCTTGTATAGGAAGTACAGATGCGCACAAGTAACTCTCCTGGAATTTGTGGAGCACATCATCTACGATCTTCTGCATTTCCACAAAGAGGGCTGGCTCGCATCTGGATACAGACTCCACCACGCCCCAGACCTACCTACCCGGCGGCCAGCACCACCAGAAGCAGGGCCATCACAGATGCCACCATCACCACCAGCACCACCTGCAGGAGGCCCATCAGGGGTGCCAGAACCACCACCACCTCCAGTTGCTGGTACATCGGGAGAACCCGTGCCTGGGCCTGCAGCTCCCGCATGACAGGACCATAGAGCACGAGGGTATCCAAGCAAGCGTCGCCGGGTGAATGATGATGACGTGAGGTAGGATTGCACTCTGGGCCACCACCGGGCAAGGATCCCTGACAAGAAGAGGCTCAGGTGTACCTTGTGCTTCAAGTTGGGGGTGAGCAAGGACAAAGGAACATGTGTCCTGTATGTGATGTGCAACTTGCATGGGTGATTGTTTCGACCAGTACCATACCGAGCGATACCTTCACTAGTGGAGCACACACACACACACACCGCTCGCTGGTGCAATGGTAACGTTCTCGCTTGCCATCTGGTAGACGGGAGTTCGCGCCTCGCTCAGGTTGCGAAAAGTTTTACTGACGAAGTGGGTGGTTACTGTCCCCCTTGAGCAAGGGGACGGGTGTGTGCGTGTGTGAAGGTCACAGCCTTGCCCTTAGATCGGACTATATGAGCTCTCAGCTCCCTTCCGGGAGGGTAAAAGCTGACGATCACGACCATCAAGTGATCCTGACAGACCCGGTGAATTACACACACACACACACACACACACACACACACACAGTACAAAACTCACCTCCCAACCGATCTGGTCGTGCAAGATCATCGTCACTGAAGAGTACGTGATATTCTTTTTTTATTTATCTATTTACTTCTATTTAAGTCAGTATATTTACATATGCATATATATTGTTACTTTCCTCACACAAATGACAAGGAAATAGGTACAGCTTCAGTTTCAGTTGCTAGCAACAGGTTTAGTGTTCATGTGTGGTTTCTGAGGGGACTAAAAACAAAAAAGAAGTAATTATAAAAAATAGTTGTTGGTATAAAACCGAAGAAAGCATAGCTAGCAAGCATAAAAGTGTTAGTGCGCTACGGGTAAATAACGTAAGTGAGCGCGGCTGATGGCAGGTCAGCGTGCGGCAAAATACGCCGTAGTTTTTTGCATTTTTCTCGAAAACTATGAGGCCTAGGATCACCAATGCTGGGAACGCTACTAATAAAAAGTAGCGGCGCTCCCATTCCCGTTACTAGTCGAAAAAGTAGTGGCGTTACTGGTTTCGCTACTTGATACGGAATGTGGCGGTGCTCCCGCTCCCTCTACTCTGGATAAGAAAAAGGTAGACGAAGGAAAAGTTAACAAAAATCTGTGATATAGCAATACACTATATACTGCTTTCGATAATATTAGTCAGTCTGAGTGGTTATGTTGTGTACCAGTAATGTCAGTATATACTTATACTGAAAAAAAAAAAAAAAAAAAATCATATACATGTCGGTGTCACTTTTATGAAGCTTAGAGCCGAAGGTACAGGAAAAAGCTATTTACTGTATAATGTAACAAATGTTCTTTTACATTGTTACCTGGTATACCTACTGAAAGTAACATACGTAAATAAAAGGCAAAAAAAAAATGTGGCCTACCATTGATACATATTATATAGATTTACTATAATTTCAGTGATACCTATTTAAGATATGTACGAAAACGAAAGTAAAAATGAACTGGGGCTTTCTTTTAAAGGCTGTTTATACAGTAGCAATGTTTTTTCCCCATTAATTTAAACTGAAAGTAACATACTGTTACAAAATAATAACGTAGTGAGTAAGAATTAGTCTGAAAGAGAGAGGGGGGGAGAGAGCGGGAGTTAGAGACGGGGATAGTTAGAGGTGTGCGTGTGTGTGTGTGTGTGTGTTGCCTACATCTAGCTGACATCCTGATTTATCTTTACTTAATTTAAATGATTGATAATTAACAGCAAATTCCTGTCTAATTATTACACATTACTAATAAATAATAATTAATAAACTACTGATGTAATGCACAACAAACATCATTAACTGACAAAATTGACGAAAGTATTATTTTTCGTCATTAATAAACAAAACCAAACCGTCGGCATATCTGAATGTACTCACCGATTCCGGACCTGTATTCGTCGCGTGAGTAGCGTGGAGCGCGGTAACGCTTGAGTACAGCCAAAAAGTAGCAGGGCTTTCAGTTCCGCTACTGGCTAAAAAAAAAAAAAAGTAATGGCGTTACCACCATCGCTGCTAACAGCGACGCTATTCCCAGCTTTGAGGATCACCGTTCTTTACTGAGATGAAAGAGAATGAAATTGTGCATAGGATGATGAAATAAAAATATAACGGTGCCAGGAAATGTCTTTGCAAACCCTCCCCGAATAAAAAAGTTGTTTTCTGTCAAAAATGGGTTTTACTTTTTCGCTTATTACTCGAAAACCATACCTCGTATCAAACAGGGACCCACCCCCATTCGAAAGCTAATAAAATTCTCTTTCGATTGATTGTATAACATGTAGAGATTGATTAGTAAATATTCGACTTATGACGTTGGGATGTGAAATCTATGATCCCGAATGTTTATTCCAAAGGCTCTAACGTACGTATAGTGTGTTTTTTGATGTTTTTTTTTTTTTTAAATCGTGTAGAATAAACATCGACAAATAGGAATATGTGGCTATTGTGGCAACATAAATATGTTTAGGTGGTGAAAATAAGCCGAACATACACATTTTTGGAGCACGCGGTGGCCAGGGAGGGAGGGGAGAAAAGTCTGTGCGTCATAGCCCAGATAACTTATGAAACTTATCTGCATGCGAAGGGTTTAAATTATACATATGGTCTTTTTTTTTTTTTTTCATTATTGCACATTTACTTTACCTAACAAGAGAGGCGTAGATCAGTCTCCCATCCTTAAATATTCTGGGTTACGGTAGCCTAACCTTGGGCCCTAATGCTTGGAATAGGGCAAGATAGCTCTGGCAGATACTCAAATAAGTCAGTGCGACGAAATACCGAATCGGCGGTCATTTACTGAACCAGCACTTTTAATAGGAATCAGTGTTGTAGGTCTTGAGACCGGTCTTGGTCTTGAGACCAGTCTCAGTCTTGAGACCAGTCTTGAGACCAGTTTGATGTGGTCTTGGTCTTGATCTTGTTCTCACTTGACATGGTCTTAGTCTTGATCTTGGTCTCGAAGCTTCTGGTCTTGGAGTTTTGGCTCGAGACCAGGTCGAGTCCAGCATTATGAAGTGCATCACGGCATGGGGAGGTCGGAATTTATGATCATACATGGAGAAAAATCATGGCTGATTCCATTCACGGTGTGCCATACAGCATAGTCCTGCTTATAGATACCTCCTGGCTAGCGCTATGGTGATGATGCATGAGCTGAGGCCTGTGAGCGCCGATAGAGTGTGTGGGAGTTGGGAGAGCATGCATGACATGGCCATTCTCGCAGTGACAATCTCTGCACTTACACATGTTTGCAGCTCTGTTCACCTCCGTGTATTTCATATAATTATGCGTATGGTGTATGCAATCCCCATACCCTTCATGCATGTACACCACAGGTTTAGCTAGTTCGCTCAGAAAACGTAACCACAAAAATGTCTATTTTCCTATGTTTGTTTCTTCGTGCCAATGAAGCAATGAAAGAAGAAATATTTTACCTAGATGTTCTGTTGTTCACATATACATTAAATTTTGTAAATATATTTCCTCCCTTACAGGGGCATAGCCAGGATTTTGGAGCGATGGGGGCCAAGTCAGACATCAGTGGCTTCCAACCTTTTGAGTTATGATCCTTCAGAGCTTCCAAATGGCTATCACGGAGGCCTGCAGCGACTTCTGTGACCTTTTTAAAAGAAATCAGAATATTTTCTAGTGTTTCACAGCCACCCTCATATTTCATACAACTTATTCACCTATGAGCAGGGGGCCATGGTCATGTGGCCCAGTGGTGTTTCTAGCCCCACTAAAGTGGGGGGGGCCACCTGGGGACCGATAAAACATCTTTAGTAGCAAGAAGGGCAGTAACCAGACTCGAATGAGGGACCCCTTTCAAGAGGGAAAGTTAGTGAAAACTGTTCTCTTAACCCGCCCCGTCCCAACCGATTTTTCACCACTGACTCCCCCCAGTCCCGAACAATTTTGGAAAAAGAAAATTTTGGCTCAAACCTCCACTTTTGGTGAGAAACATCGAAAATTCATAGAGAAATCACTCACCTGAGGTTTAAAATACTGGATATAGGTAGCAGTACCCCTTATCTTACTGGGTGTTCTATCAGGCTGGCTCCAAAGAAAACGAGTTCTATGCGAGGGTGACTATTCCACACCACTCATAACCGGTATTCATTTATTTATTTGTTACGAATTTATATGTGGTAAAGAGTATATTGGTTTTCACACAGTAATATCGGCAATATAAGCATTGTTTCACTCACCAAACACATCTATATACCTGACCCTTTTTGGTGACATTACCTGATCATGATTTCTGACTGTTTCTTCCTCTAACACTACATAAACTTTGTCCTCCACATTGTCATCGATTGGGGAATCACTCAGGCCTTGAATTTCGTACTGTGGCACGACATGTCTTTACTGGCCAGGTCACTGGTAACAAATGAATTGCCGAGACAATGACATGCAGGGGGGGGGAGGTCATGTGGGGTAAGACATTGTCCTTGCCTGGCATCTTGTCGAGGAAGGTGTCCCATGTATACGTACCAAAAATCAGGCGCAAAATTTGAAAAATTTGCAAAATAACAGACCTTGCAATTGCGGCGCATTTATATACATCAACGGGAGTCACAGTGACAAAATGTTTGGACGTATATATATGCCAATGGGATGCAACGGGTTAAACAAATAGTGGGTATGACCGTAAGAAGTATTTGGAGCATTATGGAAATAAAATATATATTGTACTGTATATTTATGAAAAAATTTTTCTTCCCACCTCTCTATCCTGAAACCCTTTCGGTCTCTTGTTTAATTATCCTGAAAAATAGGTAGTCCCCCTCGACTGTTCACAAGAAACGAAAGATGAAAATGTGTATGGAACGATTGGGCATGGGTAAAGCTCGGAGAGAAGTGCAAAAATTAGTCTTCCGACAACCAGCTTTCACATGAGGAAGATACAGCTATCCATGAGTACAATGGCACTGACAAAGTATGCAACACCATATATTATAACTTCAAAACCGTACTTTCAAAAGTTTTAAAACTTAAAAAAAACGCTATCAAAAGCCGTAACATAAGTGTGCAGGGCTGTAGCATGCCCTGGAGTGCCTGGAAAACGTTTGACATGGGCCAGAAAAGAAGCAAAATTGTCACAATCCTGGTGTGGGCCCTGGTCCCTCCATACTCGAGTTTTGGTCCCAGCAGTTATCCCCACTGCCCTCTTCTCTCATTCTTCTTAGTAATTGTCTTCCCAGAAACTCCTCAACCTCATTGAACTCATGTGTGATAATCAACTAAAATTCATTTCAAAGGTGTTGAGTATCACATCGATACATAATCTGCAAATGGGTGTTTGGGGCAGTATAGTCGCGGCATGCAACTCTGAGGTTGTTATTATCGTGCTCTGAAGATCTACCATTCAAAAGGGCATCTGATTTCGTGTATAATATGAGACGCATGTGATTCGTGTATAATATGTTCGTGTATAATATGTTTGTGTATAATAATATTCGTGTATGATATATTCCTGCATAATAATATGATTTGTGTATAATATGATACGAAATCAGAAGCACTTTTGAATGGTAGGTTCCCAGGATATTAATGACAACCTGAGTTATGCGCCTCGACTACAGTGCACTCACTCGAGGGGCTGAGATGCCCATGAAAACTGACAAGTAGTGCAGCACCTCCAGGCTGCAGCTACTTGTCATTCATTCTGCAGAAACATAAATTCTTGGTCTCGGTCTTGGTCTTGGTCTCGGAGGGTCTGGTCTTGGTCTTGGTATTGGTCTCGAGGTGCCTGGTCTTGTCTTGACTACAACACTGATCTATCTATATATATATATATATATATATATATATATATATATAGATAGATATATATATATATATATATATATATATATATATAGATAGATAGATATATATATATGTATACTGTATATATATATATATATATATATATATATATATATATATATATATATATATATATATATATATATATTACCATATCTTGAATTCTGTAAAAAAAAAAAAAAAAAGTTCTTCATTTAACTGTTGATAAAAAAAAAAAAAAATGGATTCAGAGCAAAAACAAGCAGAGGTATGCGGGTATATCCCCTTGGATCGCCAACCACTGAGCTCTATCATATGGAGGGGCATTCTCATGGATAGCGCCGTGTAGTTTGTGTGCCCGCCGCTGGGAGCCAAGGGCGGCACTAATGATGTTTTTGCACCACACCTGATGCCCGAGCCTTTTGAAATCAGCTGATGAATCCGGAAAATAAAGTGTCATAGCAAACTGCGCAGCTTATGAAACAAAGACATCGAGCTAAGAACAGTGTTCCAATTTCATTACCATGAGGGAGACGACGAGTGCAGTGTTTCATTATGGTGGCCAAAGTCGCACGCTCGCTGTGGAGATAGCTCTTTCATAATATAGAGCTCAATGTCGCCAACACACCTTGACAGACTCCTGTTTTACATAAATATTGATTTACAGTGAAAATAAATGTTTTTGCATGTTAAATCGGTAGTTATACAAACCAGAAGGAGAGTTGTTGAGCTAAAGGCAAAATATTTATGCTAACTTTAGAGTATTTTGTTCTGATCCTTATTTCGTATCAGTAGTGAAATTAAACGCAAAATTTTTACTGGAGTTCAGGAAATTACTGTCAGTGCGTATGAACCTATATGGTGACACAAATTATAATATTTCCCAATTAAATGTGTCGATTCGGAGCCGATTCGATACATGACCGCTGATTTGGTGTTTCGTCGCACCCAGAATAAGTTACTCTTTTCACTTTAACTAGGAATAAATCTGCCATCTCTACATCCTGAATAGCCTACTGAGCTGTAATGAGAGATCATCACTAGAACATAGTGCTAGTGACAAAAAAAAACATTATGAAAAGCACTTACAGCAAGATCATCTTTTTATTCTGCAATGCAGCAAATGGAAAAAATGTTGAGCCATTAAACTGAATAAATTAAAAAAGAGCTTACCCATCAAAGTTTTCTTTGAATGAAGATTCACAGAAAAAAAAAAAAAATAGGGTAACTAATCTTATTTTACTCATGTTTCATATTTTTGTTAACATTGTTCCTACTCTTATCTCCGACCACAATGCCATCCTTGCCACATATTCCATTCCCATACTACATTCCCAGAACCGCCATGTCAGAAAGAAGATTAATATCCCTATTCCACTATAACCCGCTTTCAAGGAAATGCTACCCACCTGGTTTGCCTGTCATTCGTTCACCACATCAACTGAACTTTACACCTCAATAATTACCGTAGTACAGACCACAGTCAAAGTAATAGTCACTCATCCCCACATGCAGGAGTAAAATGTCACAAGGTCTCCCATAATAGAAAACGAGAAGTAAAGGGATAACTCAAGTGTGACAAGTATACCCTGTTCACTCAACTCTAATGGCTGGAGCCAAGAAACGTTTGAATTAAGGCTGCTAATTGGTTAATGTAACACTGAGCAGCGTGGTGAATCTAAAACTCGTCTTATTTTAACACATATATACCGGTAGTTATATTTGTAAATTGCTTGCAATATAAGCAGCCAATTTAGATGTGGAATAATTTCGGAATTTAAAGAGGTCAAAGTTAGCTATAAAATTTTACCGTTATCAGTGAAAATCGATAATAAAGTTTCTTAAAACAATGAGTGACGTTTGAAGTAAATGCAGGCATGTATTATAGGGCAACAAGTGGATGTAGGTGTACATTGCAGTTGGATAATTTACTTCAAACGTCACTCATTGTTTTATAAAACTTTATAATTTTTAATTTTCTTTGAGTAAGGTAAACTTTTAAAGGTAATTTTGACCTCCTTAGCTTACGAAATTATTCCATATTTAAACTGGCATGTTTTGAAATGCCACATATCTCAGCTTCCCACACGAGTGAGAAGAGAATGAGGGGAGACACATCTGTGATGCCCTGCCACTGCCCTGAGCCAACTGACAGTTGCGGGACCACGCGACTTCATGCGCAAGCTTCTCCAAAACTGAAGCAAGAGTGGAACGACTGTGTATACTTAGACTGTGGTACAGACCTTCTGTGATCATTATGTGCTGCTGTAACGGGGTTTTTGTATGGTGATGATGACAGGTCGTTTTCCCTTTCATACCGACTACGAACAGAATACCAAGTAAAGGCATAACCCGTCCCCTTCACTCCCGTTATTGCATGCATAAAAACAAAGGGTAATATAACAGCTAATTAACACGAAATTTTAGCATTTCACTGTTCGCGCTATAATGATCATGCGGTACAAGAAGACTTTTTACAGTAGCTTGGTTACGTATCACTGCTCAAGTTGCATTGTAATGCAAATACTCCCTCTATCGTCACAACCCCCGAATTTCATCGCTTATGATTGTCTTTCACGATAAACTAATTTTAATATCCGATAACTGTGCAGATACTGCTGAATTCGGAGGCTGCAATCTCCGTCGTGGACTGTGATACCAAAGTTTGAAATGCAGTTGTTTGTCTGCCCAGATTAGTATTCATATCAAATATTTCTCCTCTGTAACCTATCACATATCTGTGAGTGAGGGGATGTGTCAGTGCCAGAGTAAACGCTACCTTGTCCACATCTCAACAACATATGTGTGGGTGAATGAAATGTATCTGCTAGTGCGAACGTTAGCCTGACCACGTCTCTACCACATATGCGTGGGTGAAGGGATGTGTCGGTTCTAAATCACATGCTAATGTGGCCATATCTGCCACATATGCATAGATAAGGAAAAGTGATAGTGCCTGAGTTTTCCTTTCCCTGGTCACATCTTTGTCATATACAAGTTCATAGGTTACCACTGTAGCGCACATACGAATTTCGGAAGGCTTAAGCTCAAAAGGACGGAGGACATTCATGTGCTGCTTCAGTTTGTCCTGTGTTCTACTTTTGGTGGTAATAGGCCCACTAGGTTGCTTTGGGTGCGCGTTTACGCACACACCCACGCATGGACAGTTGGACACATACATGCACACATTATTGTACACACATGCACTCACGCACGCGCACACACACACACACACACACACACACACACACACACACACACACACACACACACACACATCAGGCACGGATTATGGGCAGGAAGGGGCGTGAGGGCGTATGCCCCTTATTTTCGGCAGACCAGTGAATATTTATAATAAATGAACTATGATGGCAACATACGGTATAAGTATTATGTATCTGACATACATACTTTCATGGAATCATTTCGGTAATATGGATTTGGTGATAAATTTTGAGAGTTTGGCAATGAGTTATCAAGAGTTCATACCTATGAATGCACAAAAAATCATGCTACCGTTTTGCAGAGTTCTGCATCAAGCTTTGCCCAACCCCCATCCATATCTACTAACCGCCCCCCCTCCGACACTCCAACATAGCCCCCCCCCCCTACACACACACATTCGCAACGTAGGATATTATCTTCCCTCAAGCGATCTGTATTATTGACAATATACTCATAATGATAATATTGATGATCGTGTGAGAATGAATATTGAAGCTCTAGCCATCTGTTAATGAAAGATATTATACCGATTACGTGCAGGTAGGAACCATGTAATGGAATACAAACTTCCTTAAAGCACACGAGGTATGAGGTAATAGAGAGAGAGAGAGAGAGAGAAAGAGAGAGAGAGAGAGAGAGAGAGAGTATAGAGATAGACTGCTAGGTAGACAGATAGATAGATATACCCTAATACGCATAAATCATCTCCCAATACAGCCTTCTTATTCGAGGTGTACTGAATAACTTCGGTCCCTCAACATCGCATACCTGAAGACAAAATTCTAGCAGCAACTCAAGAGCCACACGTTGTCTGCAGGAATAATCTCCATGAAGAATATTACTCGGTCGGCGGCAGACTCGTTCCTGCAGCTGTCCCCCTACCTCCAATAATAGGCATGTGTTGCAAACCCAGACAGAATATTTACTTGTTTAAATGATATTTGTAGCATTTTATGTGTGCATTTATACAGAGCATGAATATCAATAACGTATATATAACTTACCTACAGTACAGTAAATTGACCCCTTCCATAAATCATAATTTCATGTCGTAGAATATCATTAATATTCCAAGTATATCAGTAGCATTGCCCACCTATTTACTGATCTGAGAAGTAATATATCGGCATATCACTGTACCCTACCAATGGGTTTCACTATCCCATTCTAGAATAATGTGGATAACAGTGATATTGATCCACATAAAGACCCTTGAATTCAGCTTACTCAGACGCAGCCAATTAATAAATAACATTACTTCATCTACGTGATACTGATGGCCATGACTGCATGACATGCACTCTAATAAATCATACAGACGAACGTGGTGAGGTGAAAAGTATAGCTGATATGTTTCTAACGTATAACCTATGATGTAAGGATGCTTTTTTTTCACAAATGACCTACATAACTGTGTGACAGGAAGTGTAAAGCTACACCCCAAACATCTGTGGAATTTTTATATGGATAAATGTTTTGAGCGGCCCTAATGAGAGAGGGCATTGTCTGGAAACTCCCCATATTGTTGTTTGCAGATACTGTGTTGTTAAATGGAGACGAAAGGGAGCTGCAAGGCTCGGTGAATGAGTGTGGAAGTGTGTGTAAGAAACAGAATCTAAAGGTGAATGTAGGGAAGAGTGAAGCTATGGTCTTCGAGAGAAATGAAGTCACTGAATGTACAGTGAGGTAGGATGATGAGGAAATGGAAAATGTGAGTGCGTTTAAGTACTTGCGTAGTGAGATGAGTAAGGATGGAAGTTTAGAGGGTGAAGTAGGCTACTTGAAAGGGTACAACAAGGAAGAAATGTTGCTGGTTATTTGAAGTCAGTGATAAGAAAAAGAGAAATGATCATGGAAATATAAAAGTCGCAGCATGACAGTATTGCGATGCCAACTCTACCGTATGGAAGTGAAGCTTGGACCTTGATAGAGGGACACAAGTGAAGAGTGAGAGCAGTGGAAATGATTTATTTAAGACGTCCATGTGGAGTCACCTGGAGAGACAGACTGACAAATGAGAAAGTGATATAGCGTTGTGATGTGGATGTGGGTGTGATAGAAAACGTTAAGAGAAATATATTTAGGCGGTTTGGCCATGTGGAGAGCATGGAGAGCGAGAGACTGGCGAGGACAGTGTATGTGAGTGAGGTGGAGGGGGGGAGAGTGATGGGGACGCCAAGGATGAGATGGAGGGATAGAGTGGGGAGGTATATGAGAGAGGGGTGTGTGAGCTGGGGCAGGGCAGTGAACTGGCGGGGGACAGGGCGACGTGGAGGCGATTTGTTTGTGGCTATCCCTTACGGGATTAAGGCGTCTAGCAATAGATAAAGAGATAAATGTTTCACATATTACCTGCTGTTACCCTTACGTATTAGGGGTAACGGTATTGTTTGTATTAATTGGCCCCTCCTCCGCAGGGGATACGGCTATCAATGATCCACCAGTACATTCTGCTACAACTGCTGAAGATTGCCCCACCATCAACGTCCATACAGTTCAGAATGAAGAGAGAACCTGTATTTTTACACAGGAAAAACCATCAGAGAAATTACCAATATGCCGGGAATCGAACCCGGGACTCTCAGGTGAGAGACAGGTAGCATACCACTACACCACGACCAGGTAAAAGTTAACTCACGTTGTCACAATCTTGTAACCAACGCCCCTCCGCCCCCCACTGTGGGCCTGAAGAGGGTGAGTTAACCCCCTCTTCGTCCATACAGGTACTGTTGTACATCATCATTTGACTCTAGCAGTGTATGGTAGATTTTCATCTATTTCTCGTACCTTTTAGCGTTTGATATGTAATGCATGCAGTTTAATGGCAACGACTATTTCTGTGAAATGGGCACAAGTGTTTGACGAATGTTTCCTTTGGTAGGACGAGCAGATGTTTATAGCGTGATATAATACATAATACGTTATGGCATGTAGTCATATGTACGAATGGCAGCGAAAATGTGATGTCATTATACTACAGAGCAGCCCCTCTATGAACCTGGATGTCTCCCTTGTCGTAGTGATAATGGCGAGGATAATGTTTGTGCACTGTCTTTTATAAATTCACTCTCCTCACCCTGACGCTGTCCATACTGCACACATACAGCAATACTATTGGTTGGGTATGTCATAATGATCCCAAAGTAATAAAAACACATAGTTGCATCCATTCCTTCCACCCTGATGGTCATACTCCCAGGGAAGAGGACAGAAGTAGGGTAACCAGGTGGAGCCAACAATGCATGGTCTAACTCTCCTGGAAATGAACATAGGAGGACTACCACATTTCCAGATAGCACTGCATGGTTTGTTGAAGGGCTAGTTGTAATGAATATTATAGAGATTAGTCCCATAAAAATTGTGTATGCCGATATATCTGTACAGACACAATAAAAGATATATAGGCACTACAACCCAACCACGATGTTACGTTGTATAACTGTCAAATTTATTTATAATAAGCTCATATTATACACGTAATTCCAGTAAATATGAATATGTTGGCGAAGAATATGTATAGGCTAACTTAATCGTGCATTATCTGAAGTGGAAAGGTATTTATATGTGTATACACAGGTAGGCAATTACTTTGATGTATTTTAACATGCTGTTGGGATTATTAGTATGAACTGTATTTGATGCCACCAGGTTCTAACCAAAACATTCCTTACACATCGCATCAGTCACATAGTCCAAGTACGTCTGAATTCGTTGACACTGGAACTGCAATCATCATCATATACTTTTCTTTTTTTTTTTTTTCGTAGATGAAGACGGTAATCCATCCTGTGATCTCATATATCCTAAGGAACCCTTACGTACTGTACATGTCTAGGTGCAGTAAAGTAGTACATCCCCAGGTACTACAGTACATGGGTCTGCACATTTGAGCAATGTGTAGACTTTCTCATTGATGAGAGTTTTACACATCATGCAGACGCTTGTGCACTTTAAAGCACAAAATGAAAGAAACGAGTATTTCTCTGGCGGACTAACTTTGCCAACAGAATGTTTACATTATAGTTTGAAGGAGTTCGAGGTCGCCTTCAGAGAACATACGTGTAAAATTAAAGTGGCAGAAGGACGAAGGATCCGTAGTCATCTAGTGAGATTATTACCACCTTTAGCTTACATATTATTACGTAGCCTACTTCAGAACATACGGTAAAGTGTATTGAAACATATGTAAAAATGTGGATATGTTTCATTTAAAATTTAAGAATAGAGGCATCCATGATGAAATCGGCAGAGGAACAGAAAGACGGTAAAAACTGTATGTTGACATGTATATACGTCTGTGTGTATCGCTGAACCAGCAACGCACCTCCTCCTCACACAGGTAATAGTATGAGAGTTATATGTGTTAGGAAGCAATGCGTTGGAAGTTCAGCTTTACACACAAAAGTATAAAGATGCACACACACACACACACACACACACACACACACACACACACACACACATAGATAGATAGATAGATAGATAGATAGACAGATAGATAGATAGATAGATAGATAGATAGATAGATAGATATAAATATAAATAGATAGATAGTAGGAGCGGTGATCATCAAACAGAAACAGTATTACAGCAGTTATATTAATCTAGAGATCAACCATGTGGTGTAAATCCTTCTTTCTGCTCCTACTCGTATCTCTTGGGACCCATATGACGACTCGATGGGTAGCGATCATTTTCCAATCTTTCTTTCTTATACACGCGACGATTCTCGGCCTCCTCCACCATCTAAATTTAACTTTAAGAAAGCAGATTGGGGGTACTACTCACGGGTCGCCAATCTAGATATATCGGGAGATAACATTGATGAGAAAGTTGCACACCTACACACTTCCATTATTCACGCAGCTGAGGCTGCTATTCCCAAGACATCTACAATTCCAAACAAGCGTTGAGTTTCGTGGTGGACACCAGATTGCCGACAAGCACTCACAAAGCGCAATAGGAGATACAGGATTTTTGAGAAACAGCCAACAGAATCAAACTTTATTGCCTACAAAGAAGCTAAGGCTGAGGCAAGGAGGACAATTAAAGCGGCAAAACGGAATAACTGGCGTAGTTTTGTGTCCATGGTGAATCGCTCCACCCTACTAAGTCAGGACTGGTCCACCATAAATGTACTAAACAACAAGTACACCCGGTCACCGATTACCACACTTGAGGTGGCCGGGAATGTCATTGACGATCCCGTGGACATTGCCAATACTATTGCCGACCATTTTGCCCAGGTAAGCAGCTCAGCCAACTACGATCCTCGCTTTCTCCACCATAAGCGTATGGCTGAGCTGCAAAATTTTGACTTTGCCACTGAAGACGGAGATACCAGCTACAACTCCGAATTTAAATTAGATGAACTTCTCCTTGCCTTTAAATCCTGTAAAGGCTCCAGTCCCGGTCCATCCACCATTACGTACGGTATGATTCAACATCTTACTCAGGCCAACCTGAGTAAGCTGTCAGAGGTGTACAATGAGATTTGGGAGTCTCGCACGTTCCCAAGCTCATGGCACTACGCGCACGTCATACCGATACCTCGCCGGGATGGTCGCCTTACGAGTCCCAGTTCGTTTCGACCTATTGCGCTGACTGACTGCCTATGTAAGGTCTTTGAATATATGGTTAATAAAAGGTTACTTTTTGTTTTAGAGTCGAAGGGTGTGTTAAATGATCAACAAAGTGGATCCCGTAAGTACAGGTCCACTTTGGATCATTTAGTGCACCTGGAGCATTGCATAGCTGAGGCGTTTGCCAATCGCGAATTCATGATAGGAATTTTTCTGGATATTCATAAGGCTTATGATATGACCTGGCGAAACGGAATACAACGTAAACTCTACGCTTATGGTTTAAGAGGTAATTTGCCCATTTTCCTTCAGAACTTCCTCACTGACAGAACGTTTTCTGTCAGGTTACCCTGTAATGTAACTTCGGACATATTTGTCCAAGAGAACGGGGTACCACAAGGAAGTGTGCTTAGCCCTACTTTGTTCAGCGTTGCCATTAATGACATTCTGTCGTCTGCTTCCGTCCCCAGGACGATTAGATACTCACTCTATGCTGATGACTGTGCAGTGTGGCACTCTTCCCGCAATGCACAGTCCTCGGCAGAGCAGATTCAACTGGCACTTGCATCTGTTCAGCGTTGGGCCCTGGAGTGGGGATTTAAATTTTCCATCCCTAAGTGTGTCGGTGTTGTTTTTACTCGTAAAATTAACGTACCTCCTTTGCATTTGACTTTAGATAATCAGCCGATACCTTTTCAGAATTCAGTAAGATTCCTGGGTCTACATTTTGACAGTAGGCTCAGTTGGAGAACACATATTAATCATTTGCTTGTTTCTTGTAGCAAAAAAGTAAACGTCCTTAAGTTTCTTTCCGGTAAATCGTGGGGAGCAGACAGAACGTCTTTATTGATGGTGTATAAGTCCCTTATCCGTTCTAAGCTTGACTATGGCTTACAAGTGTATGGGTCGGCATCGGATGCTGTACTCCGTAGACTTGATGTGCTTCAGAACGTGTGCTTGCGTATATGTCTTGGAGCCCTTCGATGTACTCGTGTGGAGCGGTTGGAAGTGGAGGCTAATGTGCCTCCCCTCCGTTTACGACGTGACCACTGCTATTTTCTTACGATATCACTACCGACCGTAAATGCTCACTTGGCCTTCCAACTTGTCGGATCCTCCTACAGTAGGAATACCTGCTGTATGCGGCCCTCAAGCCGGTGGCTGTGAGGCTTCGCTTCCTCTGTGAGGTGTTAGGGTACGACCTTTCTAATGGGGATCAGGTTTTAACATCAAAAATAGCACCCTGGGAGTCTCTTGCTACCACATTTAATACTGACTGGCTCCCCGTCGCAAAGTACAGGGCGCTGGAGGTGGAGGTACGACAGTTGTTCCGGATGATCCTCATTAGACACCTAGCATCATTCCACTTGTGCACCGATGGCTCTAAGATGGATGAATGTGTGGGTGCGAGTGTGTGGTCTACGGAGTGCCGCATCCGTTTTCACTTGCCCCCCCATACGTCTGTATTCACTGCCGAATTATTTGCCATAGATCAAGCTATAGACTTTGCTTTGCGTTCAGATCACAACAGTTTTGTCATTTTTTCGGACTCTAAGTCAGCCCTTCAGGCAATTCATTCATGTAGGACTGATTCGCATGAGGTCCTGAGCCGCATTATCAATAAGCTGCACACATGTGCTAAATCCTTCTCTCTGATCTGGGTGCCTGGTCATTGCGGTATTTACGGCAATTGGCAGGCTGACGTACTAGCTAAATCGGCTGTAGAACTCGAGGAGACTTGGGACGTTCCTCGTGAGCTACAGTCTAGTCTCTCTTTCGGAAAGAAATCAATTAATCTTCTGTGGCAAAGTCAGTGGACCGACCTGGCAATTCCATCTGTCAAAAGGACCATATGTGACTGGTCCAGTTCCTCCCGAGGAAACAGACGGGAGGAGGTCGCTTAAGCCCGCCTCCGCATGAATTCCACCCTAGTAACACATATGTTACCATATATTAACAGACAATTTCCACCGCGTTGTACCACCTGTGACGCGGTGTTATCTATCAGTCACATCCTTTTGTACTGCAGTAGGTATGCTAGGGAACGTACCTCTCTGGCTGCCTACTGTAGGGCAAATACGCTCCCTTTCACACTTGATTCTGTCTTGGGTGATGGGGACGTTGGTGTGACTAATAAATAGATGACTTTCCTGAAAGAGACCAGACTACTCAGAGAGTTGTGATTAATTTTATGAACTTGGTTGTGGTTTCCTTATTTATTATATATGTATATATATATATATATATATATATATATATATATATATATATATATATATATATATATATATATATATATATGTATATTTTTTTCTTTTTATATATAGGGATATGGTTTTTGTACATATGTAAATACGTCAATACACTTTTATATATTTGTGAACCTCAAGAGGAGGTTACATTTATATAAACGTGTATTTTTTTTTTCTTTTGTTCAGGACCAGTAAATTTGTAATTATTCCTTTTATTTATTTATTTATTTTTTATATATATAAATTTGATAAGTATTTGATTATTTTGTAGTAGCATAGTAATGAGTCTACATGTGATGTATAGATGGAAGTATTTGTCCTGGTACTATCCATGTATACTGATGTATTCTTTATTACTTGTTATGTTTCATAATCATGAATAATAACTTAATATTCGTATGAAATAGATGTAAATATTTCATATCATTATTTTGGCTTTCATGATTATCGATTCTTGCTGGCCTAATGCCCCTTCAGGGTGATGGCCATTATAAAAAAAAAAAAAAAAAAAAAAAATAGATAGATAGACAGATGTAAGTATGGAGAGAGAGAGAGAGAGAGAGAGAGAGAGAAGGGGGAGGGGTAGGCACATAGGTTGGTAAGTAACACTGTGGATGTATGTAAGTATTGATTAATAGACATTTGTGTACCATCACATGCAGTTGTGTGCCAATTGAGCCTCCCAAAGCTCTTTGGTTTCCTGTAAGGTAGCCTACATTGATGTTGGCAGGCCTACACATTAGTTATGTGTTTTATAAGATAATTAGTTTGCACAGTATGCATGTGTACGCCTTGCAATGTAAATTTCATCATTATTATTATTATTATTATTATTTTTTTTTTTGCAGCACGAAATATGGTATGATGAAAAGTACTCATTTATGTCACATGAAATTTGCCCAGCATATTGGTATCATTACACAAAGGCATATGAAAACTGAATTATCGTTTATAGGCTATGTATTGGTTACGAACCACATAAAACCTTTGCCATATGTTTCCTTTTTAATGGCATATGCTCGAAAATATTGTGTAATATGACCTCATACATTTATCTCCAGCTTTGGAAATACGTCAGCTACATTTAATTTTGTTTTTCGTTCATTCATTCATTGCCAGACGCCATGTATCCCAAACGGGGTGGAAAAGGGCTTAGAGTTAATTGTTTTACAGGGAGGGACACTAATCCTCCACCAACCCCACTTGACACGTAGGGAGAACGTTATGCCAACAGCATCTGGTGTTCCCAGGCGGTCACCCATCCAAGTACTAACCAGACCCAGCGTTGTTTTCATATTGTATATTTGTCGGAGGAAGTGGTATTTATTATTTTGTTGTATATCTGAAATTATGTGGTGGACATCCATCTGAAAACAAGGTAAGGGCTTTATTGAAGATTAGTTTTTATATTTTTCTGTTAAATTAGCATGACACTTGGGATAATGAAGCTAAAGCAACATACGGCTATGGATTTTCTATTCCCATCTGGATGTTTTCGGCATAATAATGCAGCCTAACTTGCATGTGGCACACGGTCATACCCATTAACTAATAATCACACTATAATATTCTTGTTTGCATTTTTAATACATCCATTAAGTTCCACGTCGCGAACTTATGTTATTGGTATGAATCTTTGAGATCATAATATAATATTTGGCATATTATTCACCACCCACATGGCATTAAAGGTGAGCGATGCTCATGCATCATGTAGTTATTGTTGGTAAAATACCTTCCTTAGTCTCACGTGGTAGACATATTCCCGAATCAAAAATTTACCATAGTATCCCAGATAAACATTTTGTTTGATTCCCATTCTCTATCATGTAGCTTGTGTACTTGATGGCGTGAAGTTGGGGGTCTCGCAATTTTAACGTTGGGTCGTTGCTCCGTATCTATTCTCCTCCGTGATCGCGATCCAAAGAATGTATCGAGGCCTTGTCGATGCTGCGGCCAGGAAACAAAGAATGATCTTGTGTTCGGACACAGCTCGAAATCCCCTCCCTTTCTCCTCCCTACGTCCATTCCCAACTATAACCACCTTCCTTGATCTCTTGATCGAGAGGTAGCTCACTCCTTTTCTTCGCGGTATGAAGCACACACACACACACACACACACACACACACAGATGTGTTTTAAAAAATAAGGAATGAAGAGAGGTCATTACTCAGTCCTGTTGAAAATTAACGCCGGCTCTGTCTTCGAGAGCGAGGGTGTAATTAATGTAATTCAGTAAGTAAAAATATCTGTGTAACACCTAGCTAGTAGCAGGAATAAAACAGCAGTTTATTCATTTCGAGGGCGTTTGTTAGTCAGTGAGTCTTCATATGCTTTACGTCATCCTGTCCAGGAGAGTCGTATTATCACTTCAACTGAATAAAATCATCTGGCAGTAACAACATCGCAATACCATTTAATGTGAACTGATAACTGCTGTTAATGTGAACTAATAATTCAGATACTGCTTCATTTTCGTTCTGTTTTGTTTTTACCTGTTTCTCTTTCTTTCACGTCTTCATCTATAGAAAGGGTTTATTCTTACTTTTGCTGAATATAATCGGCTGTTTTCAGGAGGAGTGAAATAACAATGTGAAATAATAACTGAGACACTATCTGTTGGTCTTTCACCTTGTCCGTCTACCTAATTGCCTATCGCGTTTTCTTTTACAAGAAGAGTCTTTTATCACTAAATCTGAATAATGTCTGGTTAAATCAAGAATATAATTCAACGTGAATCGACACTCCAGAATCTGTGTCTGTCTGTGTGTTTGACTGTCTGTCTGTCTTATTTACGAGGCGATTTCTTTCCCACGATGGATGTAAACGTTTGTCTTTAGAAAGAATAAAATAACAAATATTCGTAATCTTAAATTGCGTGTGTCCGTGTCTTTCCTGTTCCTTGCAGGAATAGTTTATATTCAACCTGGCTTACTAAATGAATTGCTATAAAGTATATAATAACAACAATGACCAATCTCTCCAAGGCATATGCCTGTCTTTCCGTTTGTTTTTCTGCATGTGTCTCTGAGGATGACTTCTGTTCAAGAGCATGATTCTCTATCAGACACAAATCCAAGCAAACCTGAATGTTAATTTAAATATTACAATATTTTACATTTGAAGCCAATACAAGTTTAACGCTCATTCTCTTTTGCATCACTCTCTTTTATTATGTAACTGTGCAGTCAGAATTTTGTCATAAGTATTTACATTATATAGATGCTGCCTCCCTCCCTCGATCCCACCACCCGGCTTGATCGAACGGTAGCTGACTCCTTTACCTGGTGGTTTGAAGCAGATTACGATTCTCAGAATGTGTTGTAGCAGCTATATAATGTAACTACGTATGAAAAAATTCTGAATTATCAGTCAGGGTGAAGAGATTAAGACGTAGTTTCACACCTGGGGGGGGAACGTCTCTCTGTCTGCTCATGACGTCACAGATTATCCAGATGTCTGAGGGTCTCAGCCTGATAGTCAGGACTCAGTCACTCCGGCCAGTCACTCACCTTCCTGTCGTGTGCTATGAGTTCCCAGGCCTGGGCTGTCTGTTGTACTGCCGGGCGAGTTCAGTGACGATCGCAAATTGGTATGTTCTGTGCACATGCCAACAGTTTGTATTGTCAGTGGGTGCAAATCGATTCATGTGAAAGGTAATAATAGGATACAGTTCCATACACTGCCAAAAGATGAAGAACTTGGGAAAAAAAAAATGGATTGAAATCTGTGACACTAATAAAAATCGTTCACCTGGTTTTGTTTGCAGTCGTCGTTTTGAGACTACTGCCTTTGAACGCAATGTAAGTATAAATTGCTTGGCTTACCAGTGCCTCCAAGACAAAAGAAATTCAAGGAAGGAGCACTGCCCACTCTTTATCTCCCGATCTTAGAAGGTAAGTGCTTTTACTGTGGCTCAATGTAACAGTAATCCTTGCGGGTCGAGTGTTGCCATTTCACGGGTGAATTTGTAGTAACAACTGGTACGCTAACAAGAGACCTTATAGAAAATAAATGATGTAATAAAAGAAATGTATAATTAGTTGTTACTGTTGTATACAGTCTGTATTCAGATGTTGTATCTCGCATAAATGTGGAAATATACCTTGCTAATGAATTGTGCTATGCCAGATCCTATCACTCTCTTGCTTCTCTCTGACCTGCCCCATTCTCGCTTCCTCTTCTGCTTCTCTCTTTCAGTTAGTTATATATATTAAAATGGAACTGTGCATTTCAGGAAAAGAGTATAAGTTATCAGTAAATCCTTAGTGTTTATTAAGCTAAATATAGGAGTGATATTACCTGTGGTTTGTCTACCCACATAGGTAGAACTAATGTCTCATGAATTTTGCAGCTTGCACGCAGCTAGCACGCCACGCGGGGACAGCGGCGGCACAGACACATCTGAAGGACCAGTAGGTGCGTGAACATGCAGGGACTCCCATCACTAGTCCTTTCAGGTGTCAAAGGTAATTAATATGATGTAACACTAACTGCAGCACAAATGAAATTGAGATTGCAACTATAACCCGTCTGTTTATTTTGTTTTTTTTGTAGAAGGAATCTTTCTTTTATTTTTTATTCTATAACGTCGATTATTGTACATATAATTATCTACGGTATGTGATGTTTTGTCTACCCACATAGGTGAAAAACTAATGTCTCATTAATTTTGCAGCTTGCACTCCACGCGCGGACAGCGGCGGCACAGACATCTGGAGGACCAGCAGGTTCATGAACATGCAGGGACTCCCATCACTAGTCCTACACTTGGTGTAGTGATACCCTGTTTTGGGGGTTAGCTCTACAATGAGTGGCAAGCCAAATGATTTCCTGTAAACTAGAAGAGCATTTACAACGCTGGGTGGTAACCTTATATCCAACCAACACGTGTTCCCTACGTGAAAACAAGTGGTTTGGCGAAGGGTTAGTCCTCTTCTCCGGAAAGCAACTAACTAAAAGTACGAACAAGAAGCCTTGGACTAGGACTGACCAATAGGTGACGACTAAGGACCGAACAAAGGACTTGGTACGGATAGTTACGTGGAATGTAAGGGGTGCAAATTATGAGGTGAAAGAGAGATTGTACAGGTGCTTGAGGGTGCGAAAGTGGATGTTTGGGGATTAACGGAAACTAAATGGCGAGGTGAGAGTGTGAAAGAATGGGAGTGTGGATGGGGTATATGCGCGGGAGTTGGTAAGAATGAGAGGGCAAAAGAGGGGGTGCGTATTGTTGTCAGTAACAGATGGAAGGAGAATATAAGAGAGTATGGATCAGTTTGCTCAAGGATTGTGTGGGTACCAGTGAAAGTTGGACTACAAATGTGGGCAATTGTAAGCATGTATGCGCCAACACAAGATCATGGAGGCAGAGTGAGAGAACACTTCTGGACAATATCGATCTAAAAAATGAACTTACAGTTATCACGAAAGAAAGAGAATATTTACATGCCTTAAACATCAAATATCAGGAAAAAATAGAATCAAGGAAAGATGTAGAAAGTGTTAAAAGCAAATGTCACCAAGATGCTTCCAAAGCTTTGAGTGATCACTTCTCAAAAAACTAAATTGACCATTTTTTAACGTCGAAGCTTGTTAAATTTTGGCAGGAAGAGAACATTAGTAAAGCTCAGACTCTAAGGACCTTAAGTCCTAAAGCCTACCGGTTCATAAGGGAAAAATGGAACCTCTCTCTACCTTCGTCTGCCACCACCAGCCGGTGGGTATCCAAATTTGATGTGCAGCCAGGAATTTTGCATCCGGTAGTTAACTTTATGCATCAACAAGCTTCTACTACGTCTGAGTATGGCCGGCTGTTTGTTCGATCTATTGATGAGACTTCAGTTGCTCAGGATTGGTCATATGACATTGGAAAGGACACTCTGTTTGATCCAAAACGTAGAGTACAATGTGCCATGATTAGAGGACTGACAAAGGCATGGAAACAGCTTGTGTAGTATGAATTTGTGAAATGACCAGAGACATTTTGTTTAGCATAATTCTAAAAGTAGAGGCAGCTGGATTTGTTAGTGTTAGTGTGGCTATGGTTAGTGATCTTGGCTCTACAAATTTGATGTTATGGAAATGTTTGGATATAAATGTGGATAACACATATTTCCCAAACGCAGCTGCCTCTTCTCGGCCAATATTTATGTTCGCTGGTGCTCCCCACCTATCAAAGCTGGTTAGGAATAATCCTTTAGATCATGGATTCATTCTGCATGGTAATTCCAAGGCAACTGTAACAAACGGTAGCATTACAAGAATTATCATCAGAAGTGAAAATGATTTAATAACAGCTCACCACTTGTCACACAAGCACGTAGATGTTGAAGGAGTAAAAAAGATGAACTTTAGACTAGCTGCGCAACTGCTATCAGAAACAACTGCTAGATCAATAAAATACTTTGCAGAGCAAGGACTTCTCAAGAGCAAAGACTAGGATGATAAGTAAGTTCATATCATTAGTAGATTCATGGTTTGATGTTTTCAGTTCTAAAACACCCAATGGATACAATCAAGAGCAGCTTTGGGGATTCAGTTAAGAGACCAAGCTGATGTCACAAACACCATGTTGCAAACTATCAAGAACATGAAAGTTGGCGGTACAGACAGGTTATATCCATTTCAAAGAGGAATAATTGTATCCTCCCAGTCGTTGCTCAAGTTGTATGAATTCCTACATAACAGCTTTGGACTTGCTTATATCTTAACTTAGAGATTAAATCAAGACTGCTTAGAACACATGTTTGGTTATCTGAGGCAAATGGGAGCCTTTTATCAGCACCCGTCCGCAATTCAAGTAAAGTATAGGATAAGATCATACCTTCTTGGTAAAAACTGTGAATTGGTGGGGAGCAGTTAAAATACAACAAAGGAAAAACATGATGTTTCTTTATCAGAGAAGGATGGTGGTGGATCAGAAAATGACGTCTCGGACACAGAAACAATCGAGTCAGAATTGCTGCTTTCAGCGATGCTCTTCTCTTCTGACCGAAGATATGATATTGGAGGCAAGTATCCTTCAATGCCAACGAGAGGAAATTAGAAGACTGCTTTGCAAACAGAGGGGTTAAGGTATGTTGGTGGGTTTATTGCCCACAAATTCCCAAGATATGCATACCTTGGGAATAATGTGCAACCAGATGATAATACCTGGATAGATGTATGAAGGAAAACTGGAAAGCTGATGACACAATATAATGAATTTTTTGAACAGCTTCAGGTGATGGAAAATTTATTTCATTGTTACCACGGGAATAAAACAATAAAATCAGGAAAGAAATGCATGAAAACTTTAACTAGCTTAATATGTAAACATGTAAATGTGCCTGAAGAGGCTCTATGCTATTTTGTTAAATGTAGAGTTTATTTTAGGATGAAGAATTTTAACAGAGAGGCTCAAAACTCCAAGAAATTAACACACAAATCAAACGGCTCAAAATATTGGAGAGATTTAAAATAAATAACGATTTCCTATATATAAGGTTCCCATTTCTGGACAGTCAAAATACCGGACGCCTCCGCTGAAAGCCATGCTCTCTTCCCCCCAACACAAATTTTGGGCTTTCGGCTTTATGAAACCCCATATATATATATATATATATATATATATATATATATATATATATATATATATATATATATAGATAGATACATAGATAGTGTTACGGAACAGAGAGAGATAATGAATACTTTTAGTGAGAATACTAAAAATCACTACTGTCCCGTAAAGTTCCAGGTTCAAAACAAAAGAGTTAGGTAAAATTACAAGTTAAAGTTTAATGCTCAAACTAACAACTAAACATTCAGGACTCATAAGGATAATGTAATGGCAAAAAACAGGTTAAATATATGGTTAACTGCAATAGCCTCTATTAACACGAAATTAGCAAGAGTAAATTTATCTAAGTCAGCCCTGATAAAATGAGAAAACCGAATAATGCTCAGTTAATGCAAGATATATTATTACAGATACAAACTATTATTAATAATGGCTGACGCCCAAAACACATGAATCACAAAAACATCACTAGGCCCACGAATCAACACCCCATGCTACACAGTACAAGAAAAAATGCAATAACACTTATACTCAAATTACACAGCAGCTAGATGGTTGGAGACTTCCTGAGCACTCACAAAATACCAACTGTACAGAGGAGGACAGAGATGTGAACAAAATGAGTAGATCTAAGTGGCAATTAATGCAGAGACTGAGCTCATTATATAGGGGCCGGCAGAGCTTGATACAACTTGTAAGAAGGACGCGCAAATGAAGAATTAGGGGACAAAGAGTTGACACTCGTGCTCTGAACAACAGAAAGAACGACTTACTCTACTATAAGGGAGGAGGGGGGGAGTGAGGTAGAACACGCACTATGGAAGCCACGAGGCGAATCGTGATCAAACATGCAGCATACTGTACGTTAGAATTATACAAAGGATGATGATGAAATCATAGGCTATGTAACAACTCCCCACAAAGAAAAAGAAATTTACAAAGGAAATTTCTTATTACTCTAAAACAATCTGTCTAAAGTCTACATAAGCAATCTGCAATAACATTTTCTTTCCCCTTGACATGATGTATGTCTAATGAATACTCATGAAGAAGTAGACTCCATCTTGTCAATCTCTGATTGTTATCTTTAAACTTACTAAGGAATTTCAGTGGGTTATGATCGGTATAAATGACTATTGGGTCAAAACCAGAACAAAAATAAAATGAAAAATGCTGTAAACCCAAAATCAAGGCCAAAAGCTCTTTCTCAATAGTTGAGTAGTTCTTTTGAGGTGGAGTGAACTTCTTACTGTAATAAGATACAGGGTGTTCAATACCCTGATCATCCTCTTGCAGCAAAACACCCCCAGCTCCTGTATCACTTGCATCAACAGCCATCTTAAAAGGCTTAGCAAAATTTGGAGTAGCGAGCACTGGCTGACTTAATAGGATAGCTTTAAGTTTGGTGAAAGAGGATTCACAGTTATCGGTCCAGACAAATTTAACTTCCTTTTTCAGTAGGTCTGTAAGTGGTGATACAAGAATTGAAAAATTAAGAACAAATCTCCTGTAATAACCTACCATTCCCAAAAATCTTTGTAGCTCTTTCCTACTTTTAGGTCTGGGAAGATCACTTATAAACTGAACCTTAGCTCCTGGTGGTGCAACATGTCCATCACCAATTACGTACCCAAGGTACTGAACTTTAGCTTGACCAAACTCACACTTTGATAAATTACCTACAAGATTAGCCTGAACCAAACGCTCAAGAAATTTACTGACATGGCATAGGTGATCTTTCCAGTTGTCACTGAAGATTAATACATCATCAATATAAACAACACACCCTGCCAAACCCTCTGTTACAACATTCATGAGCTTCTGAAATGTGGCTGGTGCATTCTTCATACCATATGGCATTACAGAACATGCAAAAGTCTTTCCTAGTGTTACAAAACATGAGATCTCTCTAGCATGTTCGGTCATAGGTACTTGCCAGTATCCCTTTAACAAATCAAACTTACTTATGTACCTAGCCTTTCCGATCTTGTCTATGCAATCTTCCACGCGAGGGAGAGGGTAAGTGTCTGTTTTGGTTATCTGATTAACACGTCTGTAGTCAATGCAAAGCTGCTGTGACCCACCTGGCTTAGGGACTAGAGTGACAGGAGAACTCCACTCGCTCTGACAGGGCTCAATCATCTTGTGGTCCAACAGGTAGCCAAGCTCCTTCTGGATGAGAGGAACTTTCACTGGGTTCACACGGTAAGGAGGCAGTTTAATTGGCTTTGCGTCTCCAACATCGACATCATGCATCAACACAGTGGTTCTTCCTGGAGTGGCACGGAACACTTGCGGGTACTCCTGCAGTAATGCCGAAAACTCCTGCCTTTCCTCGGGAGCTAGATGAGAAAGCTTAGTCTGGAGATCATTTATGATATCAGGATTCTTCCCCAAACTATCACTCAGGCTCATGCTGTATGGGAGAACTTCACTTGCAGACTCAGGTGGAACAGCTACAGTGCAGACTGGGTTATTTTCGTCCCGCCTGTGATATAAATTTAGCATGTTGATGTGACAAAGTTGCTTGTCCTTTCTACGATCTGGTGTGGCGATGACATAGTTGACATCACTGAGTTTCTTCTCCACGAAATAAGGACCACTAAACTTGGCTTCAAGAGGTTGCCCATGCACCGGTAGCAGAGTCAAAACCTGATCTCCTGGCTGAAAGTGGCGTAACCTGGACTTCTTATCATACCAAGTCTTCATCTTCTCCTGAGCAGCTCCTAAATTCTCTCTCGCCAGCTGTAAAGCAGTGGACAGCCGTTCTTTGAACTTTATCACATACTCCAGCAAGTTGACGTCATCTTCCTCCGACAGCCAGCATTCCTTGAGTAGCTTAAGGGGTCCTCTTACTTCATGGCCAAACAGTAGTTCAAAGGGTGAGAAGCCCAGTGATTCATTTGGAGATTCTCTTGCGGCAAATACAACGAATGGAAGACCTTTATCCCAGTCTTTCTGATGTTCCAAACAGTATTTCTTGAGCATCGATTTGAGTGTTTGATGATATCTCTCCAACGCTCCTTGGGTCTGGGGATGGTAAGCTGAAGACATGATCTGGGTGATGCCCAACTCTTTCAGAGACTGCTTGAAAACATTTGAATTGAAATTACTTCCCCGGTCTGACTGTACCTCCTTGGGCAGACCAAACTTTGTGAAGAACCCTAGCATTTCCTTAACCACGTTCTTTGCTAAGATATTTCTAAGTGGAATGGCTTCAGGATAACGAGTAGCCATATCAATCAGGGTCAACACATAAGAAAATCCTGAAGAAGTCTTAGGAAGAGGGCCCACAATATCCACCAACACACGGGTGAATGGCGCCTCAAAAGGAGGAATGGGAACTAGAGGTGCAACCTTTTCGGTCTGATTACACTTCCCCACAACTTGACAGGTGTGACAAGACTTACAATACCAGGAAACATCCCTGAAGATACCTGGCCAGTAGAAGTGTTTCAAAATGCGTACCACAGTCTTCCTCACTCCAAGGTGTCCTGCCAAACTGGAATAATGAGCCACTCTAATGATATCCTGCCTACAAACACTCGGGATGACACCTTGATGTACAACCTCCCATTCACAGTCGGCTGATGCTGTTGGGGGTCTCCACTTTCTTATAAGTACTCCTGACTTTATATAATAACAAGTAGAAGCACCGGCTGACTCTTCTTCACTGTAAGCAGAGTTAGCTAGACCTTTCAACTCAGGGTCAGCAACCTGCAACTCAACCAACTCTTGACGAGACAAATTATCAACACTACGGGGTACTGCCTCATCTGGTGAGTGGTCCAAATTAGCAAGAAAAGTGTCAGCTAGGATAACATCATCATCATCATTATCATCAAAGTCACCAATAACTTTAGACTTAGCCCTCGCGACAGCACATGCAGGGAACACATCAGGGACATCACAATCCTGGGACGCAGCCACCGGCTCACTAGACAACTGAGGAGCTGGACACACTTGACTTCCACCAATATCATTTCCAAGTAAGAAAGTTACACCTGACATTGGGAGTGTCTCAACCAACCCAACCATAACGGAACCATTAACAAAACCAGACTCTAAATTCACTCTGCACAGAGGGACAGAGAAGTAATTATTCCCTACACCTTGTAAGATTACAGTTTCATCAGAGGAATTAACATTAGAGCCTAGAACACTGGTCAGCATAAGGGATTGGCAAGCACCTGTATCACGATATATTTTACCTGATTTCCTGTCATTACTGTCCAGAGGACTGACAAAACCATCAGACAAGAAATTAGCACATGAACTCTTGAGAGTGTCACCCATGTTACTGCTCAAAAGAGGAGCTTCATCATGAGAATTTAATTTACCCCTCAAAGCAGGTTCAGTTAACTCAGTTAAAGAATTCTGGGAACTCTGAAGGGTGGACACTAGACCAATTGACTGAATATTTAAAGACTCCTTTTTGTTCACATCACGCTGTCTCCTGAAACATTTCTCCGTAGTATGACCAAGCTTACTACAATAAGTACATTTACTTTTCTGAAATCTTGAGGTGGAGCTGGTATTTACTTCCTGAGAAACATCATCTTTATTCTCTTTCCTGTTACTTGTACTCTGAGTAGAGGCAACGTACTTACTCTCAGCTTTCCTTTTTTCTTTAGAATATCTCTTGTGAGTGAGAACATATTCATCAGCTAAAACTGCAGCATCAGACAAATTATCTATTCTTCTCTCATCAAGATATAGGCTTACATCATTATTAATATACCTTTTGAAGTCCTCCAGCAAAATCATCTGCTTAAATTTATCAAAATCAGAATCCACATTCTTAGAATTTAACCACTGCTCTAACAGATCTTCTTTGATTTTTGCCTACTCAACATGGGATTGCTTATCTTGCTTATAAGTTGTCCTAAATTTTACTCTATAGACTTCAGGAACAAGTTCATAGGCCTTAAGAATCAAGCTCTTAACTACATCATAATTATCAGATTGATCCTGAGGCAAAGATGCATAAGTTACTTGAGCTTTACCGGTGAGAACAGTTTGAAGGAGTACTGGCCAATACTCTTTGGGCCAATTAAAACCTGTAGCTACCCTCTCAAACAACTGAAAATACTTTCTTAAATCAGATTCATTAAAAGGAGGGACAAGTTTAACATTTTTAGCCACATCAAAATCATCAGAGCTAGATGATCCAGTTCCACCTTGTTTCCTGCGATACTCATGGTCTGCCTGAATCCTAGCTAGTTCAATTTGTACCTGAGCCTGTGCCTGTGCCTACTGAATACGAGCCTAACACTCAGCCTCCTTAGCCTCAGCCTCCTTAGCACAAGCCTCCTGCAGGACTAGCTGTAACTTAGCTATTTCAATCTGTGTTTGCGCATCTGGAGGAGTTACATTAAACAAGCTTTCATTAATTAAGCCAACAATTTGATCTTTAGAATGATGAGAGTGAACAGCAATTCCCAATTATTGAGGAACAAGCTTAAGTTCATTGTTTGTTCTGTTTTATACATCACACACTGTTTGCACATTTGACAAAAAAATTTTGGCTTCATCAAGCGTAGTAATAGTAGACATCATGAATAAATCACAGTCACAAAATATCAAGCAATATCCTTATGATAATATCCTGAATATCCTGATAAGAGGTCGCCAAATTTATGTTACGGAACAGAGAGAGATAATGAATACTTTTAGTGAGAATACTAAAAATCACTGCTGTCCCGTAAAGTTCCAGGTTCAAAACAAAAGAGTTAGGTAAAATTACAAGTTAAAGTTTAATGCTCAAACTAACAACTAAACATTCAGGACTCATAAAGATAATGTAATGGCAATAAAACAGGTTAAATATATGGTTAACTGCAATAGCCTCTATTAACACGAAATTAGCAAGAGTAAATTTATCTAAGTCAGCCCTGATAAAATGAGAAAACCGGATAATGCTTAGTTAATGCAAGATATATTATTACAGATACAAAATATTATTAATAATGGCTGACGCCCAAAACACATAAATCACAAAAACCTCACTAGGCCCACGAATCAACACCCTATGCTACACAGTACAAGAAAAAATGCAATAACACTTATACTCAAATTACACAGCAGCTAGATGGTTGGAGACTTCCTGAGCACTCACAAAAATAACAACTGTACAGGGGAGGAGAGAGATGTGAACAAAATGAGGAGTAGATCTAAGTGGCAATTAATGCAGAGACTGAGCTCATTATGTAGGGGCCGGCAGAGCTTGATACAACTTGTAAGAAGGACGCGCAAATGAAGCCTTAGGGGACAAAGAGTTGACAATCCTGCTCTGAACAACAGAAAGAACGACTTACTCTACTATAAGGGAGGAGGGGGGGAGTGAGGTAGAACACGCACTATGGAAGCCACGAGGCGAATCGTGATCAAACATGCAGCATAGTGTACGTTAGAATTATACAAAGGATGATGAAATCATAGGTTAAGCAACGTTGGGTCTGGTTAGTACTTGGATGGGGGACCGCCTGGGAACACCAGATGCTGTTGGCATCCCTACGTGTCAAGTGGGGTTGGTGGAGGATTAGTGCCCCTCCCTGTAAAACAATTAACTCTAAGCCCTTGACCACCTCGTTTGGGATACATGGCGTCTGGCAATGAATGAATGAAAAATATATATATATATATATATATATATATATATATATATATATATATATATATATATATATATATATATATATATATATATATATAGATAGATAGATAGATAGATAGATGTACATATGTATTACAAGACGCCTTAATCCCGTATGGGGTGGCCACAAACAAATCGCCTCCACGTCACCCCGTCCCCCGACATTTCACTGCCCTGCTCCCAACTCACACCTCCACTCTCATATACCTCTCCACTCCATCCCTCCATCTCATCGTCGGCCTCCTCCTCCCTCTCCCTCCCTCCTCCTCACTCACATACACTCTCCTCGTCAGTCTCTCACCCTCCATCCCCTCCACATGGCCAAACCACCTCAGTGTGTTCTTCCTAACGCTTCCTATCACATCCACATCCACACCACTATGCTTCTTTATAATCTCATTTGTCAGCCTGTATCTCCATGTGACTCCACAGGCTTCTCGTAAATAACTCATTTCCACTGCTCTCACTCTTGACTTGTGTCCTTCCAACAACGTCCAAGCTTCACATCCGTACGTTAGAGTTGGTATCACAATACTGTCATGTAGTAACTTTTTCACTTCCATGCTCACTTCCCTGTTTGTTATCACTGCTTTCAAGGAACCAGCAACCTTTCTTACTTGTTGTACCCTTTCAAGCTCTTCACCCTCCAAACTTCCATCCTCACTTATCACACTCCTCAAGTACTTCAACGTACTCACATATTCCATTTCCTCACCATCCAACCTCACTGTACATTCACTGACCTCACCTCTCTCAAAGACCATCACTTTACTCTTCCCTACATTCACCTTCAGATTCCGTTTCTTATACACACTCCCAAACTCATCCACCAAATCTTGCAGCTCCCGTTCGTCTTCACTTAACAATACAGTATCATCTGTAAACAGCAGTACAGGGAGTTTCAAAACACTTCCCTCTCACTAGAGCCACACCAATATCCACTGCCCTACCTTGTATATATCTCTTTTATTACCCCATCCATGTACAGATTGAACAACCATGGAGACATGACACATCCCTGTTTCAACCCAACCTTCAAAGAGAAAAATTCACTCAGTTCACCACCCACACGCACTGCAGCCTTAGCACCACCATACATTCTCTTCTCAGCATTCAACAGCTTCCCATCTACTCCATATATTCATAATACTTTCCACAATCCTTGTCTATCCACCCTGTCATATGCTTTCTCCAAATCCATGAAAGCCGCATACAACTTCTTTCCCTTCTCTAGAAACTTTTCTACTAAAGATCTAAGAATAAATATCTGATCTACAAAACCTCTTCCCCTTCGAAAGCCTCCCTGTTCCTCTCCAACTAATTCCTCTGGTATTTCCCAACTCTGTCAGTAAGTATCCTACCATACACTTTTCCTATTACACTAAAAAGGCAAATGCCCCTATGATAACCACACACTTCTTTTTCCCGGTTTCCTTTCTACAAGGAAATAATTAGACCTGACTTCCAATCCTCAGGGACTCTACGTTCCTCCCAGGACAATCTGCACATCTTCCACATCTATCCTACTACTATCTCTCCCCCATGCTTCAGCATTTCACCACACACTCCATCAATTCCTGGGGCTTTCCCCAATTTCACTTTCTTCATTGCTACCACAACTTCTATCCTACTGATTTCTTCCTGTCTTCTCACCTCCCTCCTTCTCCCAGCCACTCCCCAGCCACTTACATTCGCATTACTTCCATTCTCTATGTTCAACAATTCTTTAAAGTGTTCTCTCCATCTGCTCACTTTTTCTCCCTTCTCCACTAGTAATCTACCATTTTTATCTTTCACTCCCATACTAACTTCACTGCCACCCTGTCTTACTCGTTTCACCTCTTTCCAGAACATTTTCTTACAGTCCTTCCGCTTTACACTCAAATTCTTTCCAAATTCCTTATCCACTCTCTTCTTACTCTCCCTTACTAATCTTTTCACCTCTCTCTTCCTTTCTACATATAACTCTCTCTTCTGCCTCTCAACTTCTTCTGCGCCCCTATTTCTCATCCATTCATTATATGCTTTCTTCTTTTGTGCCACAGCCTGTCTCACCTCTTCATTCCACCATGCTGTTTCTTGCACCCCCTTCCGTCTTCTCTTCACCGCACATCACATGCTGCACATATTCCTTCTGTGAATATCTTGCACACACCTTCCACTTCCCCAATCTGCTCCAATTCATATTTGTCCAATCGTTCCTCCACTTCCCTCTTATATTCTGCCTTTTTCTCATACTCTTGTAACCTTTCCACTCTCCTTGCAACTACTTCTTCCTCCCTCCGTCCTTCCCTTCTTCTATTTCTACATCTTACTTGGATCTTGATTCTGGCCACCACCAAGTAGTGGTCAGAAAGTCCACTCCATCAACCTCTATAAGCTCTTGCATCCATTACACATCTTCGCATCCTTTCATCCACACACACATAATCCATCATTCCCTTCCTTTCATTCAGTTGGCTATCACCAACCCCCTTCCGGCACAAATGTCCACTAATGCACTGCCATTGTCATCTATCTTAGCAGGCACACCCCACTCACCAACTATTCCATCCACCTTCACATTCCCTACTTTACCTTTCATATCACCAATCAAAAACACTCCCCCATTCTTTCCAAACTTTTCCATAAACACTTCCACATTTGACCAGAACTCTTCTCTCACTCTGCTTGCACGATCTTGCGTTGGCGCATACACGCACATGATCTCCCACATTTGTATTCCAACTTACAATCTTACCCACACAATTCTTGGGCCAACTGATCGATACTCTCTTACGTTCTTCTTCCATCTTTTACTCACAACAATACACACTCCTTCTTTTGCCCTCTCGTTCTCACCTACTCCTGCACATATACCCCATCCATACTCCGATTCTCTCACAGTCTCACCTCACCATTTAGTTACAGTTACTCCACATACATCCACTTACGCACCCCCAAGCACCTGGACAATATCTCTCTCTTTGACCTCATCATTCACACTATACATTTCACGTCATGATCCGTACTGTGTCCTTTGTCCGGTCCTTGGTAGTCATATATATATATATATATATATATATA
Organism: Coenobita brevimanus; assembly: GCF_032717465.1. Lineage (NCBI taxonomy): Eukaryota > Metazoa > Arthropoda > Malacostraca > Decapoda > Coenobitidae > Coenobita > Coenobita brevimanus. The sequence goes on along the minus strand of NC_137003.1, from coordinate 14,497,043 downwards.
TATATATATATATATATATATATATATATATATATATATATATATATATTTATACTGTTACGGAACAGAGAAAGATAATGTACTATTGGCCACAGAAGTTTCGTTCCTCTCATTGTGGGCGATTTGATGAATGTGGCAACGTTGCATTCTCCCCCTCTACTCCCCCTCCCTCCACCCGTCTCCCCAGATAGCTTCTGAGGTTTATGAACCGCGTTGTGAAGCACCTGAACGTCCGAGTTTACTGCATGTTACTCGATATGATGGGCATGATATATTATGCCTGTTGCTAATGAAAATTTGCGTGTTTCATGACTGTATTCATTTTTGCAGGAGTTATTAGAATCTATAAATGTGTCATGCCATTTGTACCAAATCACAGTAGTACTAGCAAATACTAAAGCATCTGGCGTTTCTTCCGATATTCTTCCAGTGTTATCAATGACTACACTCTTATAATCTGCTTAGGCCGACCAGTGCTACGAACAAGTTAAGGAAATTTTTTTTTTTCTCATCTACTCATTCATTTATGAATTCATTAATATCGAAAGAGTGAGAGCAACAAATTTAAAATAGAAATTAAGAATACACACAAGTCTGTGAAAGTGATAAGCACATTAGAAACTGGCAACATCCAAGGGTGAACATACTAGATGAAGTAATATTGTAATAAAAATTAAAGAAGATTACCCGACAGAACACTGACAACCAGATAATTAGATTGTGTCGATAATATAGGTGATATGGCAGCCCTATCACAATCTAGGGTTCAGCCATATAATCCCTCGTTACGACAGTAAAATCGGTGTAATCTTTTACCTTTCTTCCATCTTGCGTTTCTCTGTAATACCAGTATCCACTAGAATAAGACCACTGATAAGGAGGGATCCAGTAATGAAGACATTATGTGAACGGATGTGTCAGTCAGAAAGCATGTATGAAAAATAAAGAAACGGCATCAGAAGTGTGACTGTAAAAAAGCATAATAATACGGCGCCGTCTAACAGGGGTGGAGGATGAAAAGGCTCACATAGGAAATGATGAAAGGCAAATAAAAAATGAACACTGATGAGTATGAAATACTCTACAGACAAAAGAAGAGACTGAGCGACGACAATAACATGTCGAAGGACAAGGATAGACGTGGAAAGGCAAGGTGAGAAGGCGAAGGATAGGAAGACTGAAACCAAGTATATAAATGATATATGAGTAAATATTTGTCGGTAGTAATAGTCATTCTATTTGTAATATATATTACTGTATGCAGTTTTACAAAAGGAAAGGCAAGGTGAGAAGGCGATGGATAGGGAGATGGAAACCAAGTATATAAATGATCTATGGGTAAGTATTTGTCCGTAGTAATAGTCATTATGTTTGTAACATATATTACTGTATACGGTTTGACAAAAGGAAAGGTAAGGTGAGAAGGCGATGGATAGGAAGACGGAAACCAGGTATATAAAACAATGATATATTGGGAAGTATCATCAAGTAAGTAAACATCGTTAACTCTGAATTATTTCATCATATTTATATATTTTTCCGTAGTAGAATCATTATATCTATAACATATATTACTGTATACTGTTTTAAAAAATAATACACACCATTAAGCATATATATATATAAATAAATAAATAGAGAGAGAGAGTGGGGGGGGGAGGAAGAATTCAAATTGTAAAGTGCGAATTCTCCGAACCATCTGTAAGGAAGGCGTTTATCCACCCTCTTCCTCCCCCTCCCCTCCCTCCAGGATTTACTCCTCAGAATCCGAGGTGTTCTGATATCTCATGGCACGGTTTTGTTCTCATAACCCGTTGCACCACCGCCAGGAAATGACAACCTTAAGCAATGGATCCGCCTCAAGACAAGTTAGCAAAGCGAGGCCAAATTATTGGCATGAAGGAAGCAGGCCATACTGTAGCAGAGATAGCAGCACACCTCGGTTTATCTAAGCCAACTGTGCGACGGTGGATTCAAAGATGGGAGGAATCTGCCTGTCTACTAGATCGCCCTAGGTGTGGAGCACCGAGAAAAACCACCCCTCAAGAGGACAGACAAATAATTAGCAAAGTTAAAAACGATCCTTTCACCAACGCAGTTGCTATCCAGGAAAGGCTGCATATGAATGTGTCTGCAGAAACTGTTAGGAGGCGACTTCACGAAACAGGACATCATCACCGAACTCCTGCAGTGAAAGGGCTACTTGACGATAGACATCGTGAGGCCAGGCTTCGCTTTGCTCACCAGCATGTTGACAAAGATTTATCATTCTGGGGCCGAGTTATCTTCTCAGATGAGAAGTCATTTTCTTCGTCAACCCATGGCCGGCTTCCCTGTTGGAGGGTAAACGGCACTAGGTATAACAGGCGCAACATCTACGAGGTGGCCAGAAGTGGCCATGTGACGGCCAATGTGTGGGGTTGGATACACCTCTATGGAATTGGAGAAATGGCAGAAATAGACGGGAGGTTCAACTCTGAAAAATACATAGAGATCCTGGAAGAGGTAATGCTGCCTAGTGTACGAAGTTTTGCCCTGCCTTATCCTGAGCAGATCATCTATATGCAGGTGTGTGTGTTTGTTGTTTATAGTAAATATATATGCCATATACTATTAGTCACTTTTACAATTAAACACTTTTTCATGATTAAAAATAAGTGCATCGGGGTCCTATTCATATGAACTGTCTCATCGTAATTTCAAGACCAGTTTGACAACCATTTGGGTATTTAATGGCTCTTACTAAATTCATTATACTAAACGATAGACGATTTTTTACTGGAATTAGTCTTAATCATTGCCTACAAGCAGTAGGAATGAACTTTACCGGTCACGTGTGAACACTGTAAGACAATCGTTAACCTGTCCTGTTTTCTCTCCATTCCTAGGATAATTCGCCCATCCACACAGAGAGAATTGTCAGATGCTGGTTTGAGGAGCAACGACATCTAGAGGTTCTGGAATGGCCTAGCAGGGGATGTGACCTCAACCCTATAGAAAATGTATGGGAAAGCATTGTTAATTCATGGGTGCCTGGCCAGGAGAGAACCTCCCGCCAGTTACTGGATCACAGCAGGGCTGAGTGGGAGACATTCAGACGCAATGCACACATCATATATAATGATGTTTCATCTATGCCGCAGCGATTGCAAGAGGTAATAGAATGCGATGGAGGGTGGACTAAATATTAGATTTAATTTTGAACAGGTTGAAACTTTTATTGTAACAATGTTTGGTTACCTGACTGTATCAATATCATTTAAGTTTATTTATTTACCGGGTGGGAGAAGTTAAGGATTGTCCTGTGAATATATGAAATGAAATGCATGACCTTTTACACATGTATGAACGTGCGTAAATAACCAAAAGTATTGGGTCAAAATTGGAAACAATATATATATGTTTTCTTTTAAGGTTCTCCTTGCAGGGAAATTGACACTTCATGTTGTAATAACTATTAAATAAACACTATGTATTACATATTTTTCCTTATTACATTGACATGGAGCTTAGTGACGATGATTCACTGGTTTTCATGCACGATGCGTGCCATATTATGTTAACTGTAATACATAACTGAATAATCTTCCATAATACAGTATATTTGGGAAAATAAAATGTTTATCTACATTTGTTTCATAAACATAGTCATTTGTCATGAGCTGCCTCTGACTTGGTTACCGGATAATTTTATAGTTTCTCTCTATCATTCTTTCTCTCGGTAATTTGTTTTTCGTCTTCCACCACCCCCCTTCTCTCTCTCTCTCTCTCTCTCTCTCTCTCTCTCTCTCTCTCTCTCTCTCTCTATATATATATATATATATATATATATATATATATATATATATATATATACATGCATAATGGTTACCTTTTTAAAAAAACACAATACAGTAATGTTATAGATACAATGATACTACTACGGACAAATATGTAAATATGATGAAATAATTCAGAATAAATGTTTACTAATTTGATTATATTTCCCTATATATATATATATATAATTTCAGTCTGCCAATCCTTCCCCTTCTCACTTTCTTTCCTCGTTTATTTTTATCAAACCGTTTACAGTAATATAGGTTATAGGTAGATACGCTGACTACTACTACGGACAAATATACAGATGCGAAGAAATAATGCAGAGTAAATGATGCTTAGTTATTTCATTATAGTTTACCCATATATATATATCTTTTTAACTATATACAGTAATATGTTACAAATATTATGACCATTAGTACGGACAATATCCATTTATCTTTTATATAAATGGCTTCAGTCTAACTATCCTTCGCCTTCTCACCTTGCCTTTCCTTTTGTCAAACTGTATACAGTAATATATGTTACAAATATACTGACTCTTACTACGGACAAATACTTACCCATAGATCATTTATATACTTGGTTTCCGTCTCCCTATCCATCGCCTTCTCACCTTGCCTTTCCTTTTGTAAAACTGCATACAGTAATATATATTACAAATAGAATGACTATTACTACCGACAAATATTTACTCATATATCATTTATATACTTGGTTTCAGTCTTCCTATCCTTCGCCTTCTCACCTTGCCTTTCCACGTCTATCCTTGTCCTTCGACATGTTATTGTCGTCGCTCAGTCTCTTCTTTTGTCTGTAGAGTATTTCATACTCATCAGTGTTCATTTTTTATTTGCCTTTCATCATTTCCTATGTGAGCCTTTTCATCCTCCACCCCTGTTAGACGGCGCCGTATTATTATGCTTTTTTACAGTCACACTTCTGATGCCGTTTCTTTATTTTTCATACATGCGTTCTGACTGACACATCCGTTCACATAATGTCTTCATTACTGGATCCCTCCTCATCAGTGGTCTTATTCTAGTGGATACTGGTATTACAGAGAAACGCAAGATGGAAGAAAGGTAAAAGATTACACCGATTTTACTGTCGTAACGAGGGATTTTATGGCTGAACCCTAGATTGTGATAGGGCTGCCATATCACCTATATTATCGACACAATCTAATTATCTGGTTGTCAGTGTTCTGTCGGGTAATCTTCTTTAATTTTTATTACAATATTACTTCATCTAGTATGTTCACCCTTGGATGTTGCCAGTTTCTAATGTGCTTATCACTTTCACAGACTTGTGTGTATTCTTAATTTCTATTTTAAATTTGTTGCTCTCACTCTTTCGATATTAATGAATTCATAAATGAATGAATATATGAGAAAAAAAAAAATCCTTAACTTGTTCGTAGCACTGGTCGGCCTAAGCAGATTATAAGAGTGTAGTCATTAATAACACTGGAAGAATATCGGAAGAAACGCCAGATGCTTTAGTATTTGCTAGTACTACTGTGATTTGGTACAAATGGCATGACACATTTATAGATTCTAATAACTCCTGCAAAAATGAATACAGTCATGAAACACGCAAATTTTCATTAGCAACAGGCATAATATATCATGCCCATCATATCGAGTAACATGCAGTAAACTCGGACGTTCAGGTGCTTCACAACGCGGTTCATAAACCTCAGAAGCTATCTGGGGAGCCGGCTGGAGGGAGGGGGTGTAGAGGGGGAGAATGCAACGTTGCCACATTCATCAAATCGCCCACAATGAGAGGAACGGAACTTCTGTGGCCAATAGTACACTTTAAGTGAGAATACTAAAAATCACTACTGTCCCGTAAAGTTCCAGGTTCAAAACAAAAGAGGTAAAATTACAAGTTAAAGTTTAATGCCCAAACTAACAACAAAACATTCAGGACTCATAAGGATAATGTAATGGCAAAAAACAGGTTAAATATATGGTTAACTGCAATAGCCTCTATTAACACGAAATTAGCAAGAGTAAATTTATCTAAGTCAGCCCTGATGAAATGGGAAAACCGGATAATACTCAGTGAATGCAAGATATATTATTACAGATACAAAATATTATTAATAATGGCTGACATAAAGAAACATGAATCACAAAAACCTCACTAGGCCTACGAATCAACACCTTATGCTATAAAGTACAAGGAAAAAATATAATAACACTTATACTCAAATTACACAGCTGCTAGATGGTTGGAGACTTCCGGAACACTCACAATAATAACAACTGTACAGGGGAGGACAGAGATGTGAACAAAATGAGGAGTAGATCTAAGTGGCAATTAATGCAGACACAGCTCATTACATAGGGGCCGGCAGACCTTGATACAACTTGTAAGAAGGACGCGCAAATGAAGCCATAGGGGACAAAGAGTTGACAATCCTGCTCTGAACAACAGAAAGAACGACTTACTCTACTATAACGGTAGAAGGGGGGAACAGAGGCAGAACACGCTCGTGATCAAACATGCAGCATACTGTACGTTAGAATTACACAAAGGATGATGAAATCATAGGCTAGGTAACACCTCCCCACAAAGAAAAAAGAAATTTACAAAGGAAATTTCTTATTACTCTAAAACAATCTGTCTAAAGTCTAGATAAGCAATCTGCAATAACATTTTCCTTCCCCTTGATATGTTGTATGTCTAATGAATACTCATGAAGAAGTAGACTCCATCTTGTCAATCTCTGATTTTTATCTTTAAACTTACTAAGGAATTTCAGTGGGTTATGATCGGTATAAATGACTATGGGGTCAAAACCAGAACACAAATAAAATGAAAAATGCTGTAAACCCAATATCAAGGCCAAAAGCTCTTTCTCAATAGTTGAGTAGTTCTTTTGAGGTGGAGTGAACTTCTTACTGTAATAAGATACAGGGTGTTCAATACCCTGATCATCCTTTTGCAGCAAAATAGCCCCAGCTCCTGTATCACTTGCATCAACAGCCATCTTAAAAGGCTTAGCAAAATTTGGAGTAGCGAGCACTGGCTGACATAATAGGATAGCTTTAAGTTTGGTGAAAGAGGATTCACAGTTATCGGTCCAGACAAATTTAACTTCCTTTTTCAGTAGGTCTGTAAGTGGTGATACAAGAATTGAAAAGTTAAGAACAAATCTCCTGTAATAACCTACCATTCCCAAAAATCTTTTTAGCTCTTTCCTACTTTTAGGTCTGGGAAGATCACTTATAACCTGAACCTTAGGTCCTGCTGGTGCAACATGTCCATCACCAATTACGTACCCAAGGTACTAAACTTTACCTTGACCAAACTCACACTTTGATAAATTAGCTACAAGATTAGCCTGAACCAAACGCTCAAGAAATTTACTGACATGGCATAGGTGATCTTTCCAGTTGTCACTGAAGATTAATACATCATCAATATAAACAACACACCCTGCCAAACCCTCTGTTACAACATTCATGAGCTTCTGAAATGTGGCTGGTGCATTCTTCATGCCATATGGCATTACAGAACATGCAAAAGTCTTTCCTAGTGTTACAAAACATGAGATCTCCCTAGCACGTTCAGTCATAGGTACTTGCCAGTATCCCTTTAACAAATCAAATTTCCTTATGTACCTAGCCTTTCCGATCTTGTCTATGCAATCTTCCACGCGAGGGAGAGGGTAAGTGTCTGTTTTGGTTATCTGATTAACACGTCTGTAGTCCATGCAAAGCTGCTGTGACCCACCTGGCTTAGGGACTAGAGTGACAGGAGAACTCCACTCGCTCTGACAGGGCTCAATCATCTTGTGGTCCAACAGGTAGCCAAGCTCCTTCTGGATGAGAGGAACTTTCACTGGGATCACACGGTAAGGAGGCAGTTTAATTGGCTTTGCGTCTCCAACATCGACATTATGCATCAACACAGTGGTTCTTCCTGGAGTGGCACGGAACACTTGCGGGTACTCCTGCAGTAATGCCGAAAACTCCTGCCTTTCCTCGGGAGCTAGATGAGAAAGCTTAGTCTGGAGATCATTCATGATATCAGGATTCTTCCCCAAACTATCACTCAGGCTCATGCTGCATGGGAGAACTTCACTTGCAGACTCGGGTGGAACAGCTACAGTGCAGACTGGGTTATTTTCATCCCACCTGTGATGTAAATTTAGCATGTTGATGTGACAAAGTTGCTTGTCCTTTCTACGATCTGGTGTGGCGATGACATAGTTGACATCACTAAGTTTCTTCTCCACGAAATAAGGACCACTAAACTTGGCTTGAAGAGGTTGCCCATGCACCGGTAGCAGAATCAAAACCTGATCACCTGGCTGAAAGTGGCGTAACCTAGACTTCTTATCATACCAAGTCTTTATCTTCTCCTGAGCAGCTCCTAAATTCTCTCTCGCCAGCTGTAAAGCGGTGGACAGCCGTTCTTTGAACTTCATCACATACTCCAGCAGGTTGACGTCATCTTCCTCCGACAGCCAGCATTCCTTGAGTAACTTAAGGGGTCCTCTTACTTCATGGCCAAACAGTAGTTCAAAGGGTGAGAAGCCCAGTGATTCATTTGGAGATTCTCTTGCGGCAAATACAACGAATGGAAGACCTTTATCCCAGTCTTTCTGATGTTCCAAACAGTATTTCTTGAGCATCGATTGGAGTGTTTGATGATATCTCTCCAACGCTCCTTGGGTCTGGGGATGGTAAGCTGAAGACGTGATCTGGGTGATGCCCAACTCTTTCAGAGACTGCTTGAAAACATTTGACATGAATTTACTTCCCCGGTCTGACTGTACCTCCTTGGGCAGACCAAACTTTGTGAAGAACCCTAGCATTTCCTTAACCACGTTCTTTGCTCAGATATTTCTAAGTGGAATGGCTTCAGGATAACGAGTAGCCATATCAATCAGGGTCAACACATAAGAAAATCCTGAAGAAGTCTTAGGAAGAGGGCCCACAATATCCACCAACACACGGGTGAATGGTGCCTCAAAAGGAGGATTGGGAACTAGAGGTGCAACCTTTTCGGTCTGATTACACTTCCCCACAACTTGACAGGTGTGACAAGACTTACAATACCAGGAAACCTCTCTGAAGATACCTGTCCAGTAGAAGTGTTTCAAAATGCGTGCCACAGTCTTCCTCACTCCAAGGTGTCCTGCAAAACTGGAATCATGAGCCACTCTAATGATATCCTGCCTACAAACACGAGGGATGACAACTTGATGTACAACCTCCCATTCACAGTCGGCTGATGCTGTTGGGGGTCTCCATTTCCTCATAAGTACTCCTGACTTTATATAATAACAAGTAGAAACACCGGCTGACTCTTCCTCACTGCAAGCAGAGTTAGCTAGACCTTTCAACTCAGGGTCAGCAACCTGCAATTCAACCAACTCTTGACGAGACAAATTATCAACACTACTCGGTACTGCCTCACCTGGTGAGTGGTCCAAATTAGCAAGAAAAGTGTCAGCTAGGATAACATCATCATCATCATTATCCTCTAAATCACCAGTAACTTTAGACTTAGGCCTAGTGACAGCACATGCAAAGAACACATCAGGGACATCACAATCCTGGGTCGCAGCCACTGGCTCACTAGACAACTGAGGAGCTGGACACCTTGCCTTCCACCAATATCATTTCCAAGTAAGAAAGTTACACCTGACATTGGGAGTGTCTCAACCAACCCAACCATAAGGGAACCATTAACAAAACCAGACTCTAAATTCACTCTCCACAGAGGGACAGAGAAGTAATTATTCCCTACACCTTGTAAGATTACAGTTTCATCAGAGGAATTAACATTAGAGCCTAGAACACTGGTCAGCATAAGGGATTGGCAAGCACCTGTATCACGATATATTTGAACTGATTTCCTGTCATTACTGTCCAGAGGACTGACAAAACCATCAGACAGGAAATTAGCACATGAACTCTTAAGAGTGTCATCCACGTTACTGCTCAAAAGAGGAGCTCCATCATGAGAATTTAATTTACCCCTCAAAGCAGGTTCAGTTAACTCAGTTAAAGAATTCTAGGAACTCTCAAGAGTGGACACTAGACCAATTGACTGAATATTTAAAGACTCCTTTTTGTTCACATCACGCTGTCTCCTGAAACATTTCTCCATAGTATGACCAAACTTACTACAATAAGTACATATACTTTTCTGAAATCTAGAGGTGAAGCTGGTATTTACTTCCTGAGAAACATCATCTTTATTCTCTTTCCTGTTACCTGTACTCTGAGTAGAGGCAACGTACTTACTCTCAGCTTTCCTTTTTCTCTAGAATATCTCTTGTGAGTGTGAACATATTCATTAGCTAAAACTGCAGCATCAGACAAATTATCTGTTCTTTTCTCATCAAGATATAAGCTTACATCATTATTAATACACCTTTTGAAGTCCTCCAGCAAAATCATCTGCTTAAATTTATCAAAATCAGAATCCACATTCTTAGAATTTAACCACTGCTCTAACAGATCTTCTTTGATTTTTGCATACTCAACATGGGATTGCTTATCTTGCTTATAAGTTGTCCTAAATTTTACTCTATAGGCTTCAGGAACAAGTTCATAGGCCTTAAGAATCAAGCTCTTAACTACATCATAATGATCTGATTGATCCTGAGGCAAAGATGCATAAGTTACTTGAGCTTTACCGGTGAGATCAGTTTGAAGGAGTACTGGCCAATACTCTTTGGGCCAATTAAAACCTGTAGCTATCCTCTCAAACAACTGAAAATAGTTTGTTAAATCAGATTCATTAAAAGGAGGGACAAGTTTAACATTTTTAGCCACATCAAAATCATCAGAGCTAGATGATCCAGTTCCACCTTGTTTCATGCGATACTCATGGTCTGCCTGAATCCTAGCTAGTTCAATTTGTGCCTGAGCCATTGCCTGTGCCTCCTCAATACGAGCCTGAGATTCAGCCTCCTTAGCATTTGCCTGAAATTCAGCCTCCTTAGCACGAGCCTCCTGCAGGGCTAGCTGTAACTTAGCTATTTCAATCTGCGTTTGCTCATTTGGAGGAGTTACATTAAATAAGCTTTTATTAATCATGCCAACAATTTGATCTTTAGAATGATGAGAGTGAACTGCAATTCCCAATTGTTGAGCAACAAGCTTAAGTTCATTGTTTGTTCTGTTTTCTACATCACACACTGTTTGCACATTTGACAAAAAATCTTTGGCTTCATCAAGCGTAGTAATAGTAGACATCATGAATAAATCACAGTCACAAAATATCAAGCAATATCCTTATGATAATATCCTGAATATCCTGATAAAAGGTCGCCAAACTTATGTTACGGAACAGAGAAAGATAATGTACACTTTAAGTGAGAATACTAAAAATCACTACTGTCCCGTAAAGTTCCAGGTTCAAAACGAAAGAGTTAGGTAAAATTACAAGTTAAAGTTTAATGCTCAAACAACAAAACATTCAGGACTCATAAGGATAATGTAATGGCAAAAAACAGGTTAAATATATGGTTAACTGCAATAGCCTTTATTAACACGAAATTAGCAAGAGTAAATTTATCTAAGTCAGCCCTGATAAAATGGGAAAACCGGATAATACTCAGTGAATGCAAGATATATTATTACAGATACAAAATATTAATAATAATGGCTGACATAAAGACACGTGAAACACAAAAACTTCACTAGGCCTACGAATCAACACCTTATGCTCTACAGTACAAGGAAAAAATGTAATAACACTTATACTCAAATTACACAGCTGCTAGATGGTTGGAGACTTCCTGAGCACTCACAATAATAACAACTGTACACGGGAGGACAGAGATGTGAACAAAATGAGGAGTAGATCTAAGTGGCAATTAATGCAGAGACTGAGCTCATTATATAGGGGCCGGCAGACCTTGATACAACTTGTAAGAAGGACGCGCAAATGAAGCCATAGGGGACAAAGAGTTGACAATCCTGCTCTGAACAACAGAAAGAACGACTTACCCTACTATAAGGGTAGAAGGGTGGAGTGAGGTAGAGCACGCTCGTGATCAAACATGCAGCATACTGTACGGTAGAATTACACAAAGGATGATGAAATCATAGGCTATGTAACAATACATATATATATATCACCAATTACGTACCCAAGGTAATGAACTTTAGCTTGACCAAACTCACACTTTGATAAATTAGCTACAAGATTAGCATGAACCAAACGCTCAAGAAATTTACTGACATGGCATAGGTGATCTTTCCAGTTGTCACTGAAGATTAATACATCATCAATATAAACAACACACTCTGCCAAACCCTCTGTTACAACATTCATGAGCTTCTGAAATGTGGCTGGTGCATTCTTCATACCATATGGCATTACAGAACATGCAAAAGTCTTTCCTAGTGTTACAAAACATGAGATCTCCCTAGCACGTTCAGTCATAGGTACTTGCCAGTATCCCTGTAACAAATCAAACTTACTTATGTACCTAGCCTTTCCGATCTTGTCTATGCAATCTTCCACACGAGGGAGAGGGTAAGTGTCTGTTTTGGTTATCTGATTAACACGTCTGTAGTCGATGCAAAGCCGCTGTGACCCACCTGGCTTAGGGACTAGAGTGACAGGAGAACTCCACTCGCTCTGACAGGGCTCAATCATCTTGTGGTCCAACAGGTAGCCAAGCTCCTTCTGGATGAGAGGAACTTTCACTGGGTTCATACGGTAAGGAGGCAGTTTAATTGGCTTTGCGTCTCCAACATCGACATCATGCATCAACACAGTGGTTCTTCCTGGAGTGGCACGGAACACTTGCGGGTACTCCTGCAGTAATGCCGAAAACTCCTGCCTTTCCTCGGGAGCTAGATGAGAAAGCTTAGTCTGGAGATCATTCATGATATCAGAATTCTTCCCCAAACTATCACTCAGGCTCATACTGCATGGGAGAGCTTCACTTGCAGACTCGGGTGGAGCAGCTACAGTGCAGACTGGATTATTTTCGTCCCGCCTGTGATATAACTTTAGCATGTTGATGTGACATAGTTCCTTGTTCTTTCTACGATCTGGTGTGGCGATGACATAGTTGACATCACTGAGTTTCTTCTCCACGAAATAAGGACCACTAAACTTGGCTTGAAGAGGTTGCCCATGAACTGGTAGCAGAATCAAAACCTGATCTCCTGGCTGAAAGTGGCGTAACCTGGACTTCTTATCATACCAAGTCTTCATCTTCTCCTGAGCAGCTCCTAAATTCTCTCTCGCCAGTTGTAAAGCAGTGGACAGCCGTTCTTTGAACTTCATCACATACTCCAGCAGGTTGACGTCATCTTCCTCTGACAGCCAGCATTCCTTGAGTAGCTTAAGGGGTCCTCTTACTTCATGGCCAAACAGTAGTTCAAAAGGTGAGAAGCCCAGTGATTCATTTGGAGATTCTCTTGCGGCAAATACAACGAATGGAAGACCTTTATCCCAGTCTTTCTGATGTTCCAAACAGTATTTCTTGAGCATCGATTTGAGTGTTTGATGATATCTCTCCAACGCTCCTTGGGTCTGGGGATGGTAAGCTGAAGACGTGATCTGGGTGATGCCCAACTCTTTCAGAGACTGCTTGAAAGCATTTGACATGAAATTACTTCCCCGGTCTGACTGTACCTCCTTGGGCAGACCAAACTTTGTGAAGAACCCTAGCATTTCCTTAACCACGTTCTTTGCTGAGGTATTTCTAAGTGGAATGGCTTCAGGATAACGAGTAGCCATATCAATCAGGGTCAACACATAAGAAAATCCTGAAGAAGTCTTAGGAAGAGGGCCCACAATATCCACCAACACACGGGTGAATGGTGCCTCAAAAGGAGGAATGGGAACTAGAGGTGCAACCTTTTCGGTCTGATTACACTTCCCCACAACTTGACAGGTGTGACAAGACTTACAATACCAGGAAACATCCCTGAAGATACCTGTCCAGTAGAAGTGTTTCATAATGCGTGCCACAGTCTTCCTCACTCCAAGGTGTCCTGCCAAACTGGAATCATGAGCCACTCTAATGATATCCTGCCTACAAACACGAGGGATGACAACTTGATGTACAACCTCCCATTCACAGTCGGCTGATGCTGTTGGGGGTCTCCACTTCCTCATAAGTACTCCTGACTTTACATAATAACAAGTAGAAGCACCGGCTGACTCTTCTTCACTGTAAGCAGAGTTAGCTAGACCTTTCAACTCAGGGTCAGCAACCTCCAACTCAACCAACTCTTGACGAGACAACTTATCAACACTACGGGGTACTGCCTCATCTCGTGAGTGGTCCAAATTAGCAATAAAAGTGTCAGCTAGGATAACATCATCATCATCATTATCCTCTAAATCACCAGTAACTTTAGACTTAGCCCTAGTGACAGCACATGCATAGAACACATCAGGGACATCACAATCCTGGGACGCAGCCACTGGCTCACTAGACAACTGAGGAGCTGGACACACTTAACTTCCACCAATATTATTTCCAAGTAAGAAAGTTACACCTGACATTGGGAGTGTCTCAACCAACCCAACCATAACGGAACCATTAACAAAACCAGACTCTAAATTCACTCTGCACAGTGGGACAGAGAAGTAATTATTCCCCACACCTTGTAAGATTACAGTTTCATCAGAGGAATTAACATTAGAGCCTAGAACACTGGTCAGCATAAGGGATTGGCAAGCACCTATATCACGATATATTTTAACTGATTTCCTGTCATTACTGTCCAGAGGACTGACAAAACCATCAGACAGGAAATTAGCACATGAACTCTTGAGAGTGTCACCCACGTTACTGCTCAGAAGAGGAGCTCCATCATGAGAATTTAAGTTACCCCTCAAAGCAGGTTCAGTTAACTCAGTTAAAGAATTCTGGGAACTCTCAAGGGTGGACACTAGACCAATTGACTGAATATTTAAAGACTCCTTTTTGTTCACATCACGCTGTCTCCTGAAACATTTCTCCTTAGTATGACCAAGCTTACTACAATAAGTACATTTACTTTTCTGAAATCTAGAGGTGAAGCTGGTATTTACTTCCTGAGAAACATCATCTTTATTCTCTTTCCTGTTACCTGTACTCTGAGTAGAGGCAACGTACTTACTCTCAGCTTTCCCTTTTTCTCTAGAACATCTCTTGCGAGTGAGAACATACTCATCAGCTAAAACTGCAGCATCAGACAAATTATCTATTCTTTTCTCATCAAGATATAGGCTTACATCTTTATAAATACACCTTTTGAAGTCCTCCAGCAAAATCATCTGCTTAAATTTACCAAAATCAGAATCCACATTCTTAGAATTTAACCACTGCTCTAACAGATCTTTGATTTTTGCATACTCAACATGGGATTGCTTATCTTGCTTGTAAGTTGTCCTAAATTTTACTCTATAGGCTTCAGGAACAAGCTCATAGGCCTTAAGAATCAAGCTCTTAACTACATCATAATTATCAGATTGATCCTGAGGCAAAGATGCATAAGTTACTTAAGCTTTACCGGTGAGAACAGTT
This sequence comes from Coenobita brevimanus, assembly GCF_032717465.1. Taxonomy (NCBI): domain Eukaryota; kingdom Metazoa; phylum Arthropoda; class Malacostraca; order Decapoda; family Coenobitidae; genus Coenobita; species Coenobita brevimanus. Next base: position 14,481,703 of record NC_137003.1, on the reverse strand, counting down.
TGAAGGAGTACTGGCCAATACTGTTTGGGCCAATTAAAACCTGTAGCTACCCTCTCAAACAACTGAAAATACTTTGTTAAATCAGATTCATTAAAAGGAGGGACAAGTTTAACATTTTTAGCCACATCAAAATCATCAGAGCTAGATGATCCAGTTCCACCTTGTTTCATGCGATACTCATGGTCTGCCTGAAT